>NW_024058075.1:0-300000 GCF_016432855.1 Salvelinus namaycush
GATTGGTCAGTCATTGGGTTAATTTGTTTTGCAATATGTTCAAATCAAATCAAGCTTTTTTTATACAGCACATTTCAGACATGGATGCAACACAATGGCTTCACAGGAAAAAACAGAAATATTTAGTAAACAAACATAAAAGGATAAAAAAACAATAATTACAACTTAAAGACTAATGAGCATCCTAAGAAATGCTATTGATTATAATGTTAAACTATCCAACCGAAAATATAAGCTTGTTTTTTAGGAGGAGCTCTGAAAGACACTATGGGGGTGTCCACTGAAAGTTGACTGGTAACAACAACTGGGACCTAAAAGACACCCATCATGAGACCCACTAAATCTGCCCAAGAAGAGACAAACAAAAGAAAAACCCACACCAAACTTAAAGACAGGAAGCAAACCAAAAAGGTGGAGCAACTAAAGGTGTTAACTCTCCACATCTATCAAGACAACTGGAGCACGTGGCCAGACACTCTTAAATAGAACCTGGACCAGGCTCAGGTGAAACACATACTGACTAACGAGGTGACACCAATCAGTGCGTCATACGTGCTGACGAGCTAGACGTGCCAACGAGCTAGACGTGCCAACGAGCTAGACGTCAAAACATAAATGGAAAAACCAAAGCCTGTAACACCTTCCCCCTAAGACAACAAATAAATCCTATATTTTTGTTGGACAAGTTTGCTCACCACCAACAGAAAACAACTTCCATTTCACATTATAATCGACTACAATGCTTCACCTTCTACAATATAAACATGGTGTCTACTGGCTGTCAACATTTAAAAACAAGAAAAAACATGTATTTTGAAATAATTTTTTCTCCTTTTTCTTTCTATAGAATCCTAAAACTCACTAGCTTTTAGAACTCTCGTCCCCTTGGAACGAGCGCAAACAAAACTCATCTCCAATACGGAAAACCGTGCAGTCAAAATAAATTGATCCATGGCAACGCAATGGCTAAACGCAAAACTATGACTGCCCACCCTTGAAACAATGAGCGACCAAGTTGTTCTTACCACAGACATGTCTGATTTCAAGAGGCAACTCCTGCAATAACCATAGTAACTTTCCAAATCACTGCGGAGCTTCTCTCTCTTTTCAGAGTTCACTCGATAGGCATGTTGTTGGATCGGGGCCCAGTCCCCAATGTCATGCTCTAGTACATTGGGTTGGCACATCTGAGAATTAAACCTGCTATTCTAAAAGAAGGGCAACAATGTCAATATAATTATACCCGTAAATTGTCAGTTGATTGCATAAATAATTATGATTACTAAAAGTTACATGAATTGTAAATATGAATGATCAAAACCAAATGGACACCCCTTTGTTAATATGTATTGTCAATAATTAACTTAATGGTAAGGCATGGTATAATAAAAAATATATACATTTTTTTTTGATTGCATAGTCTTATTTTCAACGACTTTTCAATTACATTGTGCTAGGTGGGATAGCCTCAATGTCAAAACACAGTTTTAACGTGTCCAAATCAATAACCAATATGCAGAAACAGTTTGGGATAAATTGAAAACCTAAACATAACATGTGCTATTTACACAAACATCTGCCACAATAATCATATTTCCAGAAACGTTATTTTGACAAGTAGCAATAAATCACTGATATCAATTAGGGGGGGAAATCAGGTTGTACGTGATGTTGGAATGCATTTAAATGTAGGGGTCGCTAAACAAAGGAACGCAACACTTATTTGTCATAACTCATCGATATCATGCTAAAATCATTTGTGCGACAGGAGGGAGATGAGGTTGCACGTACTGTTAAAACTAGCAGCTCAAAAACCACACTGAATCTGGGAATAATGTGTACTTACTAAATCTCATAAATAGTACTCTTTCAATTCAGAACCTGGATTTTCCCCCTGAGGCTAATATCCATATCATGTTGAAATCAATAGAACAGGGGACAAACGTTTAGGGTTCTACATTGTGACATCATTAAAATACTCCTACTACAATGTTAAAACATTCTACATTGTGACATCATTAAAATACTCCTACTACAATGTTAAATTAATTAATTGATATCATGAAACAACTGCTTCATGTATTTTCTAATGTTTAGTCAGAGATCTTTTATCAGATTACCTCTGGTCACAGCTAAGAGATTTCTCTCCTGTGTGTGTTCTCTGGTGTTGTTTGACTGAGTAAAACTCTTCCCACATTGATCACAGCTATAAGATTTCTATTATGTGTGTGTTCTCTGGTGTACATTCAGCTGCCCAGATGTAACAAAACTCTTCACACATTGATTACAGCTATAAGGTTTCTCTCCTGTGTGTGTTCTCTGGTGTATAGTCAGATAGCTAGATGTAACAAAACTCTTCCCACATTGATTACAGCTATACGATTTCTCTCCTGTGTGTGTTCTCTGGTGCACTGTCAGTTTACTAGATTGACAAAAACTCTTCCCACATTGACCACAGCTATAAGGTTTCTCTCCTGTGTGTGTTCTCTGGTGTATAGTCAGATTGCTAGATGCAGTAAAACTCTTCCCACATTGAACACAGCTATAAGGTTTCTCTCCTGTGTGTGTTCTCTGGTGCACTGTCAGATCACCAGATTGACAAAAACTCTTCCCACATTGACCACAGCTATAAGGTTTCTCTCCTGTGTGTGTTCTCTGGTGTATAGTCAGATGGCCAGAAGTAGTAAAACTCTTCCCACATTCATCACATATATATAGTTTCTCTCCTGAGTGTGTTCTCTGGTGTATAGTCAGATTTCTAGATGTAACAAAACTCTTCCCACATTGATCACAGCTATAAGGATTCTCTCCTGTGTGTGTTCTCTGGTGTGTAGTCAGATTGCTAGATGCAGTAAAACTCTTCCCACATTGAACACAGCTATAAGGTTTCTCTCCTGTGTGTAGTCTCTGGTGTACTGTCAGATAGCTAGATGTAGTAAAACTCTTCCCACATTGATCACAGCTATAAGGTTTCTGTCCTGTGTGTGTTCTCTGGTGTGTAGTCAGAGTGCTAGATGCAGTAAAACTCTTCCCACATTGAACACAGCTATAAGGTTTCTCTCCTGTGTGTATTTTCTGGTGTACTGTCAGAGAGTCAAATGTAGTAAAACTCTTCCCACATTGATCACAGCTATAAGGTTTCTCTCCTGTGTGTGTTCTCTGGTGTGTAGTCAGATTGCTAGATGCTTTAAAACTCATCCCACATTGAACACAGCTATAAGGTTTCTCTCCTGTGTGTATTTTCTGGTGTACTGTCAGAGAGTCAAATGTAGTAAAACTCTTCCCACATTGATCACAGCTATAATGTTTCTCTCCTGTGTGGATCCTTTGATGAATTTTAATGCCTGATGAGGTGAATCTCTTCCCACAGTCAGAGCAGCAGTGAGTTCTCTTCCCTGTGGATCTCTGCAGGTGTTTATTGAGGCGTTCTGATCTGGAGAGACTCTTCTCTGCCTCGTCAGCATCATGAGGTTGTTGAGGCTCCCCAAAGGATCCACGATAGTCCCGTATCTCTCCTGTGTGAACAACAAAGTCAGATGATTAAAAGCCCACAACAGTGGAAATCCACTGTAAAAAGGTGATGCCAACAGCGTAGCCATGATGTTGTACAACAATTGATGTCTGTAATGAATGTAAAAATTATTTAACAATTGTCTTAAAATGAGCAAGAATAGTCATATTTTAGTAGTAAGATCGATGATTGTAGACTAGAAATAAGTTATTCATGTTGTTGAAACTATAAGCAGTGTGTCAGATGACTTTTGGTCTCCAATATAGGCCCCTTTCTGTGTTTGCTAAAATTGCGGCAGGAGGGCGATGCGCACACAATTTGATTGCAGAAACACCTCCCTGCTAATGAGGAAACCGATAGTAATGGATGTAGTATATCTGCTAATGAGGAAACCACAAGTTATGGATGTAGTATATCTGCCTGGAGCAAAAATGGTGAGCAAAGCTTTTAGTTTTTCACAATGTATTCTGAATGTGAATGGGGGAAAACTCAGGGGAGTAACCTCTATTTCCAGGTTGATTATGAGTGCATTTCACACTACTTTGGATTATAATTGTAAGGCTCGTTTGAATGTCCTGTTTAATATGTTTGAAGAATTATAAGTAATTATTGAAGAACCACGTTAATGACAGTATCCATTTGGGTGTTGTCAATAAAGTAAAGATTTTATTTGTATATTTCTCATATATATAGCAAAGCAGACCGACAAAAAAACAACATAGTTACACGTGGGATAAACAAAAGTACAGTCAATAACACAATAGAAAAATCTATATACAGTGTGCGCAAATGGAGTAAGGAGGTAAGGCAATAAATAGGCCATAGTAGCAAAGTAATTACAATTTAGCAAATTAACACTGGAGTGATAGATGTGCAGATGATGATGTGCAAGTAGAATTACTGGTGTGCAAAAGAGCAAAAAAAGTAAATAAAAACATGGGGATGAGGTAGGTAGTTAGATGGGCTATTTACAGATGGGCTGTGTACAGCTGCCCATATGTCTCCTACTTCAGCGATTTTTGCAATTCGTTCCAGTTATTGGCAGCAGAGAACTGTAAGGAAGGGCGGCCAAAGTAGATGTTGGCTTTGGGGATGACCAGTGAGATAAACGTCCTGGAGCGCGTGCTATGGGTGGGTGTTGCTATGGTGACCAGTGAGCTGAGTTAAGGCGGCCTAGCAAAGACTTATAGATGACCTGGAGCCAGTGGGTTTGGCGACGAATATGTAGTGAGGGCCAGCCGACGAGAGCATACAGGTCGCAGTGGTGGGTGGTATATGGGGTTTGGTGACAAAACAAATGGCACTGTGATAGACTGCATCCAGTTTGCCGAGTAGAGTGTTGGAGGCTATTTTGAAAATGACATCACCGAAGTCAAGGATCGGTAGAATAGTCAGTTTTACGAGGGTATGTTTGGCAGCGTGAGTGAAGGACGCTTTGTTGCAAAATAGGAAGCCGATTCTAGATTTAATTTTGGATTGGAGATGCTTAATGTGAGTCTGGAAGGAGAGTTTACAGTCTAGCCAGACACATAGAATATGTGGACAACTATAAATACCTAAGTCAGAATCGTAGTGATGCTGGACGGGGGGAGGCAGCGATAGGTTGAAGAGCATACATTTAGTTTTACTAGCGTTTAAGAGCAGTTGGAGGCCACGGATGGAGTGTTGTATGGCATTGAAGCACGTTTGGAGGTTTGTTAACACAGTGTCCAAAGAAGGGCCAGATGTATACAGAATGGTGTCGTCTGCGTAGAGGTGGATCAAGGAATCACCCGCAGCAAGAGCAATATCGTTGGTATTTACAGAGAAAGGAGTCGGTCCGAGAATTGAACCCTGTGGTACCCCCATAGAGACTGCCAGAGGTACAGACAACAGGTCCTCCGATTTGACACGCTGAACTCTGTCTGAGACGTAGTTGGTAAACCAGGCGAGTCGGTCATTTTAGAAACCAAGGCTATTGAGTCTGCCGATAAGAATACGGTGATTGACAGAGTCGAAAGCCTTGGCCAGGTCGATGAAGACGGCTGCACAGTACTGCCTTTTATCAATGGCGGTTATGATATCGTTTAGTACCTTGAGCGTGGCTGAGGTGCACCCGTGACCAGCTCGGAAACTGGATTGCACAGCGGAGAAGGTACGGTGGGATTCAAAATGGTCAGTGATCTGTTTGTTAACTTGACTTTCAAAGACTTTAGAACGGCAGGGCAGGATGGATATAGGTCTGTAATAGTTTGGGTCTAGAGTGTCACCCCCTTTGAAAAGGGGGATGACCGTGGCAGCTTTCCAATCTTTAGGAATCTTGTTCTCCATGGACTTTACAGTGTCCCAAAACTTTTTGGAGTTAGAGCTAAAGGATGCAAATTTCTGTTTGAAAAAGCTAGCCTTTGCTTTCCTAACTGACTGTGTGTATTGGTTCCTGACTTCTCTGAAAAGTTGCATATCGCGGGGACTATTCGATGTTAGTGCAGTACGCCACAGGATGTTTTTGTGCTGGTCGAGGGCAGTCAGGTCTGGAGTGAACCAAGGGCTATATCTGTTCTTAGTTCTACATTTTTTGAAGGGGCATGCTTATTTAAGGTGGTGAGGGAATTACAATTAAAAACAACCAGGCATCCCCTACTGACAGGATGAGGTCAATATCCTTCCAGGATACCCGGGCCAGGTCGATTAGAAATGCCTGCTTGCACAAGTGTTTTAGGGAGCGTTTGACAGTGATGAGGGCTGGTCGTTTGACCGCGGACCCATAACGGATGCAGGCAATGAGGCAGTGATCGCTGAGATCCTGATTGAAAACAGCAGAGGTGTATTTGGAGGGCAAGTTGGTCAGGATAATATCTATGAGGGTGCCCATGTTAACGGATTTAGGGTTGTACCTGGTGGGTTCCTTGATCATTTGTGTGAGATTGAGGGCATCTAGCTTGGATTGTAGGACGGCGGGGGTGTTAACCTCACTAGGGTAGGGGGCGCTATTTTCACCTCCGGATGAAAAGCGTGCCCAAAGTAAACTTGGTAGATTTGGACAGAAAACACTCTAAAGTTTCCAAAACTGTTAAAATAATGTCTGTGAGTATAACAGAACTGATATGACAGGCGAAAACCTGAGAAACATCCATCCAGGAAGTGGGATTTTTATATTTTTGTAGTTTTCCATTGACTGCCTATACAGATTCCATTGACTTAGGACTCAAATTGCACTTCCTATGGCTTCCACTAGATGTCAACGGTCTTTAAAAATTGTTTCAGGCTTGTATTCTGAAAATTGACAGAGTAAGACCACTCTGAATGAGTGAACCATTCAGTGTCCCAGAATGCGCCGTTCTTGGTTTACCTTTGAAATGTTATCTATTATTTAGGCTAAAAACAACCTGAGGATTAATTATAACATCGTTTGACATGTTTCTACAAACTTACTGATACTATTCGGATTTTTCGTCTGGATGTTGTGATTGCCTTTGAGCCTGTGGATTACTGAACAAAACTTTTGGATATAAAGAGAGACTTTATCGAACAAAACTAACATTTATTGAGTAAATGGGAGTCTTGTGAGTGCAACGATATGAATATCATCAAAGGTAAGTGATTAGTTTTATCGCTATTTCTGACTTGTGTAACTCCTCTACTTGGCTGGTAAACTGTTCATCTTTAAACTGATGTATAACACTTGTATGTTTTATGAATTTTTATAATGAGTATTTCTGTTTTTGAATTTGGCGCTCTGCAATTTCACTGGATGTTGGCCAGGTGGGACGGTAGCGTCCCACACCTCCTAGAGAGGTTAAGCATATCCCAGTTTAGGTCACCTAACAGAACAAACTGAAGATAGATGGGGCCAATCAATTCACATATGGTGTCGAGAGCACAGCTGGGAACTGAGGGGTGTCTATAACAGTGAGAGACTTATTTATGGAGAGATTCGTTTTTAAAATTAGAAGCTCGAACTGTTTGGGTTTAGACCTGGAAAGCATGATACAACTTTGCAGGCCATCTCTGCAGTAGATTGCAACTCCTCCCCCTTTGGCAGTTCTATCTTGACGGAAAATGTTGTAGATGGGGCTGGAAATTTCTGAATTTTTGGTGGCCTTCCAAAGCCAGGATTCAGACACGGCAAGGACATCAAGGTTGGAGTGTGCTAAAGCAGTGAGTAAAACAAACTTAGGGAGGAGGCTTCTGATGTTAACATGCATGAAACCAAGGCTTTTATGGTTACAGAGGTCAACAGATGAGAGCGCCTGGGGACACACAGGGCCTGGGTTAACCTCTACATCACCCGAGGAACAGAGGAGTAAGGATGAGGGTACGGCTAAAGGCTATCAGTACTGGTCGTCTAGTGCTTTGGGAACAGAGAATAAAAGGAGCAGATTTCTGGGTGTGGTAGGATAGATTCAAGGCATAAGTGTACAGACAGGGGTATGGTAGAGTGTGGGTACAGTAGAGGTAAACCTAGGCACTGAGTGACGATAAGAGGTTGCATCTCTGGAGGCACCAGTTATGCTAGGTGAGGTCACGCATGTGTGGGAAGTGGGACAAAGTAGTTCTCTGAGGCATGTTGAGTGGGACTAGGGGCTCCGCAGTAAAATAAAACAATGATAACTACCCTAAACAACAGTATACAAGGCATATTGACATTAGAGGGACATAAAGCGAGGCATAAATCAATCACAGGTGTTGATCGGGAGAGCTAGATAAGACAACAACGGGTAAGACAACAGTTAATCAGCTAAAACAACAAAAACACGTAAAATGGCAATGAATGGGCTGAGAGGGTCAGTTAACTACACACAGGGCCTGAGTTCAAGGCTGGGGCCAACAGAAACTAAATAAACAAAATGGAGAACCGTGATAAATGAACAGTCCAGCAGGCATCAGCTATGTAGCCAAGTGATCATAGGGTCCAGTGAACAGCAATATATGAACCAGGGAAGCCGCTAGGTAGTCATTACTACGCTAGCCGGGAGATGGGCCTGGCTCAAGGCTAGCTTCGGGGCGGGCCACTCGGTAGCAGCTAGCCAGCTGCGATTATCTGGTGTAATGGTCCAGAGCTTACGGCAGGAATACGGTGATGTAATGGAGAAAACAGTCCGATATGCTCAGGGTTGATATCGCGCTGTGCAGACTGGCAGGTGTTATCCAGGCTAAAAGCGGCTGGTGTCTGAGCTAAAAAGGTAAAGGCCGCTAGCAGTGGCTAACAATGACTAATAGCTAGTAGCTAATTAGCTGGTTAGCTTCTGATGGCTAGCTGCTGATGGAGGTTCTAGCTATAAGGTATAAAAAAAAATAGCTGATCCGTATCATATTGGTGAGGCGGGTTGCCGGAAGGTATATTTACTTTAAAAATGGAAAAGATTTAAATATATTGCAATATATACAAAAAAAAGACGAAAATACATACCATTTACAACAAACAGGTCTTAATTCTTATGGCTGCAGGGTGAATATTGAAAAAACTGGAAATATGCGCACATTTTCAAACGGCCTACTTAAGAAATTTTTTGATCTTCCAATATGCATATATTTACTACTATTGGATAGAAAAACAGTCTATAGTTTCTAAAAAACGTTGAATTATTTCTCTAAGTTGAACAGAACTATTTTTTACAGCCATTTCCTATCCAGAATTGAGATTTCCAAAATGCTATCGCTCTCTCTTTAAGACCTTGTCTATACAAGGTCATGTCCACTTAGACCGTAGAAACACGTCACACGCCTTCATCTGGGTGTAATGCGGAAGTGAGAGAAGAAAGGAGTCGAATATCTCTTCCAGGGGCTGAACACCACCTCTTGAGTGAGAGGTCCGCCATTATTTGTTTTTGGAAGGCGCGAAGTTGGACCTGGACATCGCCTCCTGGAAAACCGTCGTTATAGGTGAATATAATCTCCGGCTTCGATATTATTTGATACATGTCACAATATCATCCTAAAGTATGTTTTTTCAATATAGTTTAATTATATTATTGAAATTTATTCGGGACTTTAGACGTGATGCGTTGGAGGAATTTGTTCAAGAAGGAGAGGTTAGCGCCGCACGGCCAGTGTGCTTGCTAATTCAAGAGGGAAATAGTTCGTTCTGGATCCAAACAAAGACGCTTCTGAACAAAGGACCCCTTGTACAACATTCTGATGGAAGATCAACAAAGATAAGGACCCAATTTGGGATGCTATTTCATATATCTGTCGAACTGTGCTATCGCTACCGTTTGCATTGAATCAATGCTGTTGTGTGATAGCTATTGTAGTAAGCTAATATAACGATATATTGTGTTTTCGCTGTAAAACACTTCAAAAATCGGAAATATTGGCTTTATTCACAAGATCTTTGTCTTTCATTTGCTATCCACCATATATTTCTCTGAAATGTTTTATGATGAGTAATTAGGTAGTTGACGTTGGTGTCTGTATTTACTCTGGCTACTCCCGTGCTATTTCTGACTGTAGCTATGATGGTAGCAGTAATGTAAAACTGATTTATAGCTCAAATATGCACATTTTTTGAACAAAACATAGATTTATTGTGTAACATGTTATAGGACTGTCATCTGAGGGAGTTGTTTCTAGGTTAGTTAGGTTGGTTCTAGTTTAGTTAGGTTGGCTTTGTGCATGCTACCTGCTGTGAAAAATGGTGCTGTGAAAAATGTCTGTCCCTCTTTTGTATTTGGTGGTGAGCTAACATAAATATGCGTGGTGTTTTTGCTGTAATACATTTTAAAAATCGGACATGTTGGCTGGATTCACAAGATGTTTATCTTTCAAATGCTGTATTGGACTTGTTAATGTGTGAAAGTTAAATATTTCTAAAAAATATTTTTTTGAATTTCGCGCTCTGCCTTTTCAGTGGAATGTGGGAGGAGTTCCGCTAGCGGAACGCCAGTCCTAAACAGGTTTTAAGGAGGGAATCGAGGTTCAACACCTGTTTGTCCCCGCCCTTGTCCTGGGTTGGTGAAGAGCGGCATTACATTTTAAGGAATAAATCCAAGCCTCACTCTCATCACCTGTGGACGGTGGTGCTTCCAGCGAGGCGTGGATTTAATAGTATGTTGTACCTAGTTTCCCTCCTTCAGGGAACAGTAGTTATAGTCATAACGTTACACTTGTCATATGATGAACTTCAACTTAAATACTGGATCTTGCTGTCGGACAGTTTTTTTGTATTCTGAAATGCAACTGTTTTCATGGGCACAGAAATACTAAATCATTTCAGAGTTTGCTAAATCCAATGGTTTTTAACTGAGTCATCTTGTAATCCAAGATGGTGTAGCATTAACCTGTTAGGCGGGCTGTCCCGATATCGGTACAACTGTGACAACATCCAACTCAATTGTAGGGCGCGAAATTCAAAATCTATTTTTAAAAAAATATTTAACTTTCACATATTAACAAGTCCAATACAGCATTTGAAAGATAAACATCTTGTCAATCCAGCCAACATGTCCGATTTTTTAAATGTTTTACAGAGAAAACACCACATATATTTATGTTAGCTCACCACCAAATAAAAAAGTGGACAGACACGTATGATTATGATTATGATGTATGAATTATGATTCAAGTAGCATGCACAAGCCAACCTAAATAACCTAGAACCAACCTAAACAACCTAGAAAAAAACTACCTCAGATGACAGTCCTATAACATGTTACACAATAAATCTATGTTTTGTTCATAAAATGTGCATATTTTAGCTATAAATCAGTTTTACATTACTGCTCCCATCATTGCTACATCATAGCTACAGTCTGAAATCACACGGGAGTAGCCAGAGAAAATACAGACACCAACGTCAACTACTAATTACACCTCATAAAACATTTCAGAAAAACATATGGTGGATAGCTAATGAAAGACAAATATCGTGTGAATAGAGCCAATATTTCCGATTTTTGAAGTGTTTTACAGCGAAAACACAATATATCGTTATATTAGCTTACAACATTAGCTAGCATACGGCAGCATTGATTCTAGTCAAGCGCTAGCATAGCACAGTTCGACAGATATATGAAAAAGCATCCCAAATTGGGTCCTTATCTTTGTTGATATTCCATCAGAATGTTGTAAAGGGGTCCATTGTCCAGTACAGTCTTTAGTTGGGTTCCAGAACGAACTATTTCCCTCTTGGTTTAGCAAGCACAATGGCCGTGCGGCGCTAACCTCTCCTTCTTCAAAAAATTCTTCCAAAGCATCACGTCTAAAGTCCAGAATAAATTGCAATAATATAATTAAAGTATATTGAAAAAACATACTTTAGGATGATTTTGTGACATGTATCAAATAATATCGTATCCAGAGGTCATATTCACCTTTAACGAGCGTATTCCAGGAGCCGAGTCCAGGTTCTGCCTCGCGCCCGGAAAAAAAATTAAACTGCGCAGGTCTCACTAGATGATGTGGTGTTCAGCCCCTGGAAGAGATATTCGACTCCTTTCTTCTCTCACTTCCGCATTACACCCAGATGAAGGCGTGTGACGTGTTTCTACGGTCCTAAGTGACATGACCTTGTATAGACAAGGTCTTAAAGAGAGACATAGCATTTTGGAAATCTCAATTCTGGATAGGAAATGGGCTGTAAAAATAGTTCTGTTCAACTTAGAGAAATAATTCAAACGTTTTTAGAAACTATAGACTGTTTTCTATCCAATAGTAGTAAATATATGCATATTGGAAGATCAAAAATTTCTTAAGAGGCCGTTTGAAAATGTGCGCATATTTTCCAGTTTTTTCAATATTCACCCTGCAGCCATAAGAATTAAGACCTGTTTGTTGTAAATGGTATGTATTTTTCGTCTTTTTTTGTATATATTGCAATATATTTAAATCTTTTTCCATTTTTAAATTAAATATACCTTCCGGCAACCCGCCTCACCCAATATGATACGGATCAGCTATTTTTTTTTTATACCTTATAGCTAGAACCTCCATCAGCAGCTAGCCATCAGAAGCTAACCAGCTAATTAGCTACTAGCTATTTAGTCATTGTTAGCCACTGCTAGCGGCCTTTACCTTTTTAGCTCAGACACCAGCCGCTTTTAGCCTGGATAACACCTGCCAGTCTGCACAGCGCGATATCAACCCTGAGCATATCGGACTGTTTTTCTCCATTACATCACCGTATTCCTGCCGTAAGCTCTGGACCATTACACCAGATAATCGCAGCTGGCTAGCTGCTACCGAGTGGCCCAGCCCCGAAGCTAGCCTTGAGCCAGGCCCATCTCCCGGCTAGCGTAGTAATGACTACCTAGCGGCTTCCCTGGTTCATATATTGCTGTTCACTGGACCCTATGATCACTTGGCTACATAGCTGATGCCTGCTGGACTGTTCATTTATCACGGTTCTCCATTTTGTTTATTTAGTTTCTGTTGGCCCCAGCCTTGAACTCAGGCCCTGTGTGTAGTTAACTGACCCTCTCAGCCCATTCATTGCCATTTTACGTGTTTTTGTTGTTTTAGCTGATTAACTGTTGTCTTACCCGTTGTTGTCTTATCTAGCTCTCCCGATCAACACCTGTGATTGATTTATGCCTCGCTTTATGTCCCTCTAATGTCAATATGCCTTGTATACTGTTGTTTAGGGTAGTTATCATTGTTTTATTTTACTGCGGAGCCCCTAGTCCCACTCAACATGCCTCAGAGAACTACTTTGTCCCACTTCCCACACATGCGGTGACCTCACCTAGCATAACTGGTGCCTCCAGAGATGCAACCTCTTATCGTCACTCAGTGCCTAGGTTTACCTCTACTGTACCCACACTCTACCATACCCCTGTCTGTACATTATGCCTTGAATCTATCCTACCACACCCAGAAATCTGCTCCTTTTATTCTCTGTTCCCAAAGCACTAGACGACCAGTACTGATAGCCTTTAGCCGTACCCTCATCCTACTCCTCTGTTCCTCGGGTGATGTAGAGGTTAACCCAGGCCCTGTGTGTCCCCAGGCGCTCTCATCTGTTGACCTCTGTAACCATAAAAGCCTTGGTTTCATGCATGTTAACATCAGAAGCCTCCTCCCTAAGTTTGTTTTACTCACTGCTTTAGCACACTCCAACCTTGATGTCCTTGCTGTGTCTGAATCCTGGCTTTGGAAGGCCACCAAAAATTCAGAAATTTCCAGCCCCATCTACAACATTTTCCGTCAAGATAGAACTGCCAAAGGGGGAGGAGTTGCAATCTACTGCAGAGATGGCCTGCAAAGTTGTATCATGCTTTCCAGGTCTAAACCCAAACAGTTCGAGCTTCTAATTTTAAAAACGAATCTCTCCATAAATAAGTCTCTCACTGTTATAGACACCCCTCAGTTCCCAGCTGTGCTCTCGACACCATATGTGAATTGATTGGCCCCATCTATCTTCAGTTTGTTCTGTTAGGTGACCTAAACTGGGATATGCTTAACCTCTCTAGGAGGTGTGGGACGCTACCGTCCCACCTGGCCAACATCCAGTGAAATTGCAGAGCGCCAAATTCAAAAACAGAAATACTCATTATAAAAATTCATAAAACATACAAGTGTTATACATCAGTTTAAAGATGAACAGTTACCAGCCAAGTAGAGGAGTTACACAAGTCAGAAATAGCGATAAAACTAATCACTTACCTTTGATGATATTCATATCGTTGCACTCACAAGACTCCCATTTACTCAATAAATGTTAGTTTTGTTCGATAAAGTCTCTCTTTATATCCAAAAGTTTTGTTCAGTAATCCACAGGCTCAAAGGCAATCACAACATCCAGACGAAAAATCCGAATAGTATCAGTAAAGTTTGTAGAAACATGTCAAACGATGTTTATAATTAATCCTCAGGTTGTTTTTAGCCTAAATAATAGATAACATTTCAAAGGTAAACAAGAACGGCGCATTCTGGGACACTGAATGGTTCACTCATTCAGAGTGGTCTTACTCTGTCAATTTTCAGAATACAAGCCTGAAACAATTTTTAAAGACCGTTGACATCTAGTGGAAGCCATAGGAAGTGCAATTTGAGTCCTAAGTCAATGGAATCTGTATAGGCAGTCAATGGAAAACTACAAAAATATAAAAATCCCACTTCCTGGATGGATGTTTCTCAGGTTTTCGCCTGTCATATCAGTTCTGTTATACTCACAGACATTATTTTAACAGTTTTGGAAACTTTAGAGTGTTTTCTGTCCAAATCTACCAAGTTTACTTTGGGCACGCTTTTCATCCGGAGGTGAAAATAGCGCCCCCTACCCTAGTGAGGTTAACACCCCCGCCGTCCTACAATCCAAGCTAGATGCCCTCAATCTCACACAAATGATCAAGGAACCCACCAGGTACAACCCTAAATCCGTTAACATGGGCACCCTCATAGATATTATCCTGACCAACTTGCCCTCCAAATACACCTCTGCTGTTTTCAATCAGGATCTCAGCGATCACTGCCTCATTGCCTGCATCCGTTATGGGTCCGCGGTCAAACGACCAGCCCTCATCACTGTCAAACGCTCCCTAAAACACTTGTGCAAGCAGGCATTTCTAATCGACCTGGCCCGGGTATCCTGGAAGGATATTGACCTCATCCTGTCAGTAGGGGATGCCTGGTTGTTTTTTAATTGTAATTCCCTCACCACCTTAAATAAGCATGCCCCTTCAAAAAATGTAGAACTAAGAACAGATATAGCCCTTGGTTCACTCCAGACCTGACTGCCCTCGACCAGCACAAAAACATCCTGTGGCGTACTGCACTAACATCGAATAGTCCCCGCGATATGCAACTTTTCAGAGAAGTCAGGAACCAATACACACAGTCAGTTAGGAAAGCAAAGGCTAGCTTTTTCAAACAGAAATTTGCATCCTTTAGCTCTAACTCCAAAAAGTTTTGGGACACTGTAAAGTCCATGGAGAACAAGATTCCTAAAGATTGGAAAGCTGCCACGGTCATCCCCCTTTTCAAAGGGGGTGACACTCTAGACCCAAACTATTACAGACCTATATCCATCCTGCCCTGCCGTTCTAAAGTCTTTGAAAGTCAAGTTAACAAACAGATCACTGACCATTTTGAATCCCACCGTACCTTCTCCGCTGTGCAATCCAGTTTCCGAGCTGGTCACGGGTGCACCTCAGCCACGCTCAAGGTACTAAACGATATCATAACCGCCATTGATAAAAGGCAGTACTGTGCAGCCGTCTTCATCGACCTGGCCAAGGCTTTCGACTCTGTCAATCACCGTATTCTTATCGGCAGACTCAATAGCCTTGGTTTCTAAAATGACCGACTCGCCTGGTTTACCAACTACGTCTCAGACAGAGTTCAGCGTGTCAAATCGGAGGACCTGTTGTCTGTACCTCTGGCAGTCTCTATGGGGGTACCACAGGGTTCAATTCTCGGACCGACTCCTTTCTCTGTAAATACCAACGATATTGCTCTTGCTGCGGGTGATTCCTTGATCCACCTCTACGCAGACGACACCATTCTGTATACATCTGGCCCTTCTTTGGACACTGTGTTAACAAACCTCCAAACGTGCTTCAATGCCATACAACACTCCATCCGTGGCCTCCAACTGCTCTTAAACGCTAGTAAAACTAAATGTATGCTCTTCAACCTATCGCTGCCTCCCCCCGTCCAGCATCACTACGATTCTGACTTAGGTATTTATAGTTGTCCACATATTCTATGTGTCTGGCTAGACTGTAAACTCTCCTTCCAGACTCACATTAAGCATCTCCAATCCAAAATTAAATCTAGAATCGGCTTCCTATTTTGCAACAAAGCGTCCTTCACTCACGCTGCCAAACATACCCTCGTAAAACTGACTATTCTACCGATCCTTGACTTCGGTGATGTCATTTTCAAAATAGCCTCCAACACTCTACTCGGCAAACTGGATGCAGTCTATCACAGTGCCATTTGTTTTGTCACCAAACCCCATATACCACCCACCACTGCGACCTGTATGCTCTCGTCGGCTGGCCCTCACTACATATTCGTCACCAAACCCACTGGCTCCAGGTCATCTATAAGTCTTTGCTAGGCCGCCTTAACTCAGCTCACTGGTCACCATAGCAACACCCACCCATAGCACGCGCTCCAGGACGTTTATCTCACTGGTCATCCCCAAAGCCAACATCTACTTTGGCCGCCCTTCCTTACAGTTCTCTGCTGCCAATAACTGGAACGAATTGCAAAAATCGCTGAAGTAGGAGACATATGGGCAGCTGTACACAGCCCATCTGTAAATAGCCCATCTAACTACCTACCTCATCCCCATGTTTTTATTTACTTTTTTTGCTCTTTTGCACACCAGTAATTCTACTTGCACATCATCATCTGCACATCTATCACTCCAGTGTTAATTTGCTAAATTGTAATTACTTTGCTACTATGGCCTATTTATTGCCTTACCTCCTTACTCCATTTGCGCACACTGTATATAGATTTTTCTATTGTGTTATTGACTGTACTTTTGTTTATCCCACGTGTAACTATGTTTTTTTTTTGTCGGTCTGCTTTGCTATATATATGAGAAATATACAAATAAAATCTTTACTTTATTGACAACACCCAAATGGATACTGTCATTAACGTGGTTCTTCAATAATTACTTATAATTCTTCAAACATATTAAACAGGACATTCAAACGAGCCTTACAATTATAATCCAAAGTAGTGTGAAATGCACTCATAATCAACCTGGAAATAGAGGTTACTCCCCTGAGTTTTCCCCCATTCACATTCAGAATACATTGTGAAAAACTAAAAGCTTTGCTCACCATTTTTGCTCCAGGCAGATATACTACATCCATAACTTGTGGTTTCCTCATTAGCAGATATACTACATCCATTACTATCGGTTTCCTCATTAGCAGGGAGGTGTTTCTGCAATCAAATTGTGTGCGCATCGCCCTCCTGCCGCAATTTTAGCAAACACAGAAAGGGGCCTATATTGGAGACCAAAAGTCATCTGACACACTGCTTATAGTTTCAACAACATGAATAACTTATTTCTAGTCTACAATCATCGATCTTACTACTAAAATATGACTATTCTTGCTCATTTTAAGACAATTGTTAAATAATTTTTACATTCATTACAGACATCAATTGTTGTACAACATCATGGCTACGCTGTTGGCATCACCTTTTTACAGTGGATTTCCACTGTTGTGGGCTTTTAATCATCTGACTTTGTTGTTCACACAGGAGAGATACGGGACTATCGTGGATCCTTTGGGGAGCCTCAACAACCTCATGATGCTGACGAGGCAGAGAAGAGTCTCTCCAGATCAGAACGCCTCAATAAACACCTGCAGAGATCCACAGGGAAGAGAACTCACTGCTGCTCTGACTGTGGGAAGAGATTCACCTCATCAGGCATTAAAATTCATCAAAGGATCCACACAGGAGAGAAACATTATAGCTGTGATCAATGTGGGAAGAGTTTTACTACATTTGACTCTCTGACAGTACACCAGAAAATACACACAGGAGAGAAACCTTATAGCTGTGTTCAATGTGGGATGAGTTTTAAAGCATCTAGCAATCTGACTACACACCAGAGAACACACACAGGAGAGAAACCTTATAGCTGTGATCAATGTGGGAAGAGTTTTACTACATTTGACTCTCTGACAGTACACCAGAAAATACACACAGGAGAGAAACCTTATAGCTGTGTTCAATGTGGGAAGAGTTTTACTGCATCTAGCACTCTGACTACACACCAGAGAACACACACAGGACAGAAACCTTATAGCTGTGATCAATGTGGGAAGAGTTTTACTACATCTAGCTATCTGACAGTACACCAGAGACTACACACAGGAGAGAAACCTTATAGCTGTGTTCAATGTGGGAAGAGTTTTACTGCATCTAGCAATCTGACTACACACCAGAGAACACACACAGGAGAGAATCCTTATAGCTGTGATCAATGTGGGAAGAGTTTTGTTACATCTAGAAATCTGACTATACACCAGAGAACACACTCAGGAGAGAAACTATATATATGTGATGAATGTGGGAAGAGTTTTACTACTTCTGGCCATCTGACTATACACCAGAGAACACACACAGGAGAGAAACCTTATAGCTGTGGTCAATGTGGGAAGAGTTTTTGTCAATCTGGTGATCTGACAGTGCACCAGAGAACACACACAGGAGAGAAACCTTATAGCTGTGTTCAATGTGGGAAGAGTTTTACTGCATCTAGCAATCTGACTATACACCAGAGAACACACACAGGAGAGAAACCTTATAGCTGTGGTCAATGTGGGAAGAGTTTTTGTCAATCTAGTAAACTGACAGTGCACCAGAGAACACACACAGGAGAGAAATCGTATAGCTGTAATCAATGTGGGAAGAGTTTTGTTACATCTAGCTATCTGACTATACACCAGAGAACACACACAGGAGAGAAACCTTATAGCTGTAATCAATGTGTGAAGAGTTTTGTTACATCTGGGCAGCTGAATGTACACCAGAGAACACACACATAATAGAAATCTTATAGCTGTGATCAATGTGGGAAGAGTTTTACTCAGTCAAACAACACCAGAGAACACACACAGGAGAGAAATCTCTTAGCTGTGACCAGAGGTAATCTGATAAAAGATCTCTGACTAAACATTAGAAAATACATGAAGCAGTTGTTTCATGATATCAATTAATTAATTTAACATTGTAGTAGGAGTATTTTAATGATGTCACAATGTAGAATGTTTTAACATTGTAGTAGGAGTATTTTAATGATGTCACAATGTAGAACCCTAAACGTTTGTCCCCTGTTCTATTGATTTCAACATGATATGGATATTAGCCTCAGGGGGAAAATCCAGGTTCTGAATTGAAAGAGTACTATTTATGAGATTTAGTAAGTACACATTATTCCCAGATTCAGTGTGGTTTTTGAGCTGCTAGTTTTAACAGTACGTGCAACCTCATCTCCCTCCTGTCGCACAAATGATTTTAGCATGATATCGATGAGTTATGACAAATAAGTGTTGCGTTCCTTTGTTTAGCGACCCCTACATTTAAATGCATTCCAACATCACGTACAACCTGATTTCCCCCCCTAATTGATATCAGTGATTTATTGCTACTTGTCAAAATAACGTTTCTGGAAATATGATTATTGTGGCAGATGTTTGTGTAAATAGCACATGTTATGTTTAGGTTTTCAATTTATCCCAAACTGTTTCTGCATATTGGTTATTGATTTGGACACGTTAAAACTGTGTTTTGACATTGAGGCTATCCCACCTAGCACAATGTAATTGAAAAGTCGTTGAAAATAAGACTATGCAATCAAAAAAAAATGTATATATTTTTTTATTATACCATGCCTTACCATTAAGTTAATTATTGACAATACATATTAACAAAGGGGTGTCCATTTGGTTTTGATCATTCATATTTACAATTCATGTAACTTTTAGTAATCATAATTATTTATGCAATCAACTGACAATTTACGGGTATAATTATATTGACATTGTTGCCCTTCTTTTAGAATAGCAGGTTTAATTCTCAGATGTGCCAACCCGAATGTACTAGAGCATGACATTGGGGACTGGGCCCCGATCCAACAACATGCCTATCGAGTGAACTCTGAAAAGAGAGAGAAGCTCCGCAGTGATTTGGAAAGTTACTATGGTTATTGCAGGAGTTGCCTCTTGAAATCAGACATGTCTGTGGTAAGAACAACTTGGTCGCTCATTGTTTCAAGGGTGGGCAGTCATAGTTTTGCGTTTAGCCATTGCGTTGCCATGGATCAATTTATTTTGACTGCACGGTTTTCCGTATTGGAGATGAGTTTTGTTTGCGCTCGTTCCAAGGGGACGAGAGTTCTAAAAGCTAGTGAGTTTTAGGATTCTATAGAAAGAAAAAGGAGAAAAAATTATTTCAAAATACATGTTTTTTCTTGTTTTTAAATGTTGACAGCCAGTAGACACCATGTTTATATTGTAGAAGGTGAAGCATTGTAGTCGATTATAATGTGAAATGGAAGTTGTTTTCTGTTGGTGGTGAGCAAACTTGTCCAACAAAAATATAGGATTTATTTGTTGTCTTAGGGGGAAGGTGTTACAGGCTTTGGTTTTTCCATTTATGTTTTGACGTCTAGCTCGTTGGCACGTCTAGCTCGTTGGCACGTCTAGCTCGTCAGCACGTATGACGCACTGATTGGTGTCACCTCGTTAGTCAGTATGTGTTTCACCTGAGCTGGTCCAGGTTCTATTTAAGAGTGTCTGGCCACGTGCTCCAGTTGTCTTGATAGATGTGGAGAGTTAACACCTTTAGTTGCTCCACCTTTTTGGTTTGCTTCCTGTCTTTAAGTTTGGTGTGGGTTTTTCTTTTGTTTGTCTCTTCTTGGGCAGATTTAGTGGGTCTCATGATGGGTGTCTTTTAGGTCCCAGTTGTTGTTACCAGTCAACTTTCAGTGGACACCCCCATAGTGTCTTTCAGAGCTCCTCCTAAAAAACAAGCTTATATTTTCGGTTGGATAGTTTAACATTATAATCAATAGCATTTCCTTAGGATGCTCATTAGTCTTTAAGTTGTAATTATTGTTTTTTTATCCTTTTATGTTTGTTTACTAAATATTTCTGTTTTTTCCTGTGAAGCCATTGTGTTGCATCCATGTCTGAAATGTGCTGTATAAAAAAAGCTTGATTTGATTTGAACATATTGCAAAACAAATTAACCCAATGACTGACCAATCAACAGACTGATGGTCCATCTTAGTATGACTTTTCAAGCCTGCTGAAGGCGTGGTGGAGTGGTAAACCCCACCCCCGGCTCTACCAGGGGCTTGAGGTGGTCTCCCACAGCTCTGCTGGTGGAGTGGTAAACACCACCCCCGGCTCTACCAGGGGCTTGAGGTGGTCTCCCACAGCTCTGCTGGTGGAGTGGTAAACACCACCCCCGGCTCTACCAGGGGCTTGAGGTGGTCTCCCACAGCTCTGCTGGTGGAGTGGTAAACACCACCCCCGGCTCTACCAGGGGCTCTAGGTGGTCTCCCACAGCTCTGCTTATGTCATGTTCTGTGGCCTTGCTGTTCCATTTCTTGACTGCCCCTGCAACACAGAAACACATTTAGTCATATTATATAAAACACTCAAAGTAATGGATATGGAGCATCTACAGCCTCAGTTACACCTGGCACCTAAATGTGACTTCTGTCATCCGATCACTCCTAGCTCCATTAGGTTCAGATCTAACAGGATGGGCCTTTGACATAGTCTGGACACAGTCAGGCCACCAAATATGCACGAGCAATGTAAAGAGATAGAGATACATCTTTGGGACATCCCTATCATGTTGAAGTTGACATTTAAAATGGTTAAGGTAGGGGTTAGGGTTAGGGTTTAGGGTAGGGATGTCCCAAGGATCCCGGATAGCATTGACCATTGTGCATTCTTCTGTCTCTTTTACATAGCAGGTGATGGGTTCTGACTTCTGAACTTGAAAATATGAAATATCCTAAGTTTGCCGATTGAGTGTATGTAAACTTCTGACCCACTGGGAATGTGATGAAAGAAATAAAAGCTGATATAAATAATTCTCTCTACTATTATTCTGACTTTTCACATTCTTAAAATAAGGTGGTGATCCTAATTGACTTAAGACAGGGAATTTTTACTACGATTAAATGTCAAGAATTGTGAAAAACTGAGTTTGAATGTATTTGGCTAAGATGTATGTAAACTTCCGACTTCAACTGTACAAATGAGATGAGTAATGCCAGATATATAAACATTATTAAAAGTGACCAGTGTTCCATTCCTTAAAGTGGCCAACAGTCTGGTGGCCTTGAGATGGAAAAACAGCTTCTGTCTCTCTTCCAGCTTTGATGCACCTGTACTGACCTCGCCTTCTGGATGATAGCGGGGTGAACAGGCAGTGGCCGGGTAATAACAAAGAACAAATGTGTGTACCTGAGGGGAAATATGAATACCAACTATCAATCACTTAGATCATGTATTTTCAGGTAGAGATACATCCTTGGGACGTCCCTAGCCCGTTGAAGTTGACTTTTAAAAGGGTTAGGGTTAAGGTTAGGGTTTAGGGTAGGGATGTCCCAAGGATCCCGGATAGCATTGACCATCATGCATTCTTCTGTCTCTTTTACATAGCAGGTGATGGGTTCTGACTTCTGAACTTGAAAATATGAAATATCCTTATTATGTGAAATTGAATTAAACAATAATGTATGTTGATGCTAATATGATGTACAATATTCCATGATGTTTCTATATGATAACAATAGAATAATATATTTAATATGCCATATAGTATTTTTTAACAGTTTCACTAATCATTTTAATTAACTTAATCATTATGACACACCCCTCGCTATTGTCATTGGTTGCACTAATTGCACTGTTTGTCTACATAACCTGGTTCAAGTATTCATGACATCACCCTGAGGAAGGCACAGTGATGCTGAAACGTTGGTAAATACCCATTAAATTGCTGGGAGTTTATACATGGAGTGTGCAACTTTCTTTATTTTGATAGTTTATAGTTTATACGCCGTTAGTCAGCACCTCCACACAAACTATTTTTCTGGGTGTGCGCCAGCTCATGATTTTTAAGGGTAGGTAACAACACATCCGCCATGCTGATCCTCAACACAGGGGCCCCTCAGGGGTGCGTGCTCAGCCCCCACCTGTACTCCTTGTTCACTCATGACTGCACGGCCAGGCACGACTCCAACACCATCATTAAGTTTGCCAATGCCACAACAGTGGTAGGCCCGTGTGGCCCGTGTGGAGGAGGTCTGCCCGTGTGGTGCCAGGAAAACAACCTCTCCCTCAACGTGATCAAGACAAAGGAGATGATTGTGGACTACAGGAAAAGAAGACCGAGCACGCCCCCATTCTTATTGACGGGGCTGCAGTGGAGCAGGTTGAGAGCTTCAAGTTCCTTGGTGTCCACATCACGAACAAACTATTATGGTCCAAACACACCAAGACAGTCTTGAAGAGGCACGACAAAACCTAATCGCCCTCAGGAGACTGAAAAGATTTAGCATGGGTCCTCAGATCCTCAAAAGGTTCTACAGCTGCAACATCAAGAGCATCCTGACTGGTTGCATCCCTGCCTGGTATGGTAACTGCTCTGCCTCCGACCACAAGGCACTACAGAGGGCAGTGCGAACAGCCCAGTACATCACTGGGTCAAGCTTCCTGCCATCCAGGACCTCTATCCCAGGCGGTGTCAGAGGAAGCCCCCCCCCCCCCCCCCCACTCTCTGTTATCATCTATGCATAGTCACTTAAATAACTCTACCTACATGTACATATTACCTCAATTACCTCGACTAACCAGTGCCCCCGCACATTGCCTCTGTACTGGTACCCCATGTATATAGTCTCCACATTGACTCTGTACCGGTACCCCCTGTATATAGTCTCCACATTGACTCTGTACCGGTACCCCCTGTATATAGTCTCCACATTGAATCTGTACTGGTACCCCATGTATATAGTCTCCACATTGACTCTGTACCGGTACCCCCTGTATATAGTCTCCACATTGACTCTGTACCGGTACCCCCTGTATATAGTCTCCACATTGACTCTGTACCGGTACCCCCTGTATATAGTCTCCACATTGAATCTGTACTGGTACCCCATGTATATAGTCTCCACATTGACTCTGTACCGGTACCCCCTGTATATAGTCTCCACATTGACTCTGTACCGGTACCCCCTGTATATAGTCTCCACATTGACTCTGTACCGGTACCCCCTGTATATAGTCTCCACATTGACTCTGTACCGGTACCCCCTGTATATAGTCTCCACATTGACTCTGTACCGGTACCCCCTGTATATAGTCTATCTTGGAAATAAGCATTTCACTCTAAGATACATTTTTATTTTATTTGATAGACTCATAGTACAGAATGAATGACTGACTGCCCAGTTCAACATCAGTTCACCGTCTCACCTCATACTGTATTGGAGCAGCAGCAGCTGACTGCCCAGTTCAACATCAGTTCACTGTCTCACCTCATACTGTATTGGAGCAGCAGCAGCTGACTGCCCAGTTCAACATCAGTTCACCGTCTCACCTCATACTGTACTGGAGCAGCAGCAGCTGACTGCCCAGTTCAACGTCAGTTCACCGTCTCACCTCATACTGTATTGGAGCAGCAGCAGCTGACTGCCCGGTTCAACGTCAGTTCACCGTCTCACCTCATACTGTATTGGAGCAGCAGCAGCTGACTGCCCTGTTCAACGTCAGTTCACCGTCTCACCTCATACTGTATTGGAGCTGCAGCAGCTGACTGCCCGGTTCAACATCAGTTCACCGTCTCACCTCATACTGTATTGGAGCAGCTGACTGCCCGGTTCAACGTCAGTTCACCGTCTCACCTCATACTGTATTGGAGCAGCAGCAGCTGACTTGATCGTTGATGCTAATCAGCAAATTTGAATCTGAGAGTAAATAGAGCCGACTACACCTCTGAAAATGAAGGGTTCAACTGGAGTTGTTCTCAGATCCCCTAAGAACCGTAGGATTCTTGGTCAATGAAAAACAGCCCCAAAAGTTTCTTCAAAGAACTTGTTAGAAGGTGGGTTCATCGAGGAACCTCCGTTGTTGCTGGACTTCTTCCGGGAACTTCGCAATTACAACTGAAAACGATGGTGACAAGTTTGGATGCGACAACAGTTAAAAAGGTTAAGTTGGGTTGATGTTTGGCTCTGAATATGTCTCATTTATAACAATAATATAACATACTAATAATGAATAACGAAGACAATGATGGTTTTCTGTGAATATCTTCCATAACGTTACTATAGCTAATTACCGTAAATATTAGAAAGCCGGGTTTGACCGTCGACGTTGTATGAGCTACAGTACAGTACCGTTATCTAGCTAGCTAACGTTATGTCCTAACTAGGCACAACTAGGTTTGGATTATTTCCCTCAACTATATTCTTTCCCATATATTGTATATCGTTTCCATAAAGCCAACATGGCTTTACACTCATTAACGTAAGTTTCCAATCTAGAGCAGTTCTCACTTTTGTGAGAATGAACTAGCTAACGTTAACTAACTAACTAAGGACGGTGACCTGTCCAGACGAGATGTTACAACGAACTGAATCGTCAATGGAGGTCTTCCTCTTTAAATGGCCTGCTACAGCATGCAATACTATTAACTCACAAGGGGGCATAACGTTACATGTACAATACTATCCCATTTTGGAAACGTTACATGGACAATACTATCCCATTTTGGAAACGTTACATGGACAATACTATCCCATTTTGGAAACGTTACATGGACAATACTATCCCATTTTGGAAACGTTACATGGACAATACTATCCCATTTTGGAAACGTTACATGGACAATACTATACCGTTTTGGAAAATTACATGGACAATACTATCCCGTTTTGGAAACGTTACATGGACAATACTATCCCATATTGGAAACGTTACATGTACAATATTATCCCGTTTTGGAAAATTACATGGACAATACTATCCCGTTTTGGAAACGTTACATGGACAATACTATCCCATTTTGGAAACGTTACATGGACAATACTATCCCATTTTGGAAACGTTACATGGACAATACTATCCCGTTTTGGAAACGTTACATGGACAATACTATCCCGTTTTGGAAACGTTACATGGACAATACTATCCCGTTTTGGAAACGTTACATGTACGCCCCCTTGTGGAGGGAAATTAATATCTTAGATGGTAGCTGTAGATGGGATTCAAATGCATAATGGTATTAATACAGTGTCTAGACTACCTCTTTTGTATAAATGCCCTTCAGAATCCAAACACAGTATTGCTACTCAGCAAAATGTTGCATATAATCTTTCAAGTCAGCCTGATAAAATATATAACAATTTGTGTACAAAGATATCTTGAAATGTGATATTAGGCCTGTATGGCAGTACTGTTACTGTATGGCAGTACTGTATTGGCTAGTGCTTTCTCCAATATGTTCTTCTATTTTACATTACATTGTATGTCGATGCCATTTATCTTTCAATATTTATTTTGTACATATATATAGGTTTTAATGCTTGTAAGACTATTCTGACACATTTTCTCTTCCTTTGAAATTCTTATAAGACAGAACATGGACACAATGCAATTGGGATCAAGAAGAAGGTACAGATCTGTTGTAGGACAGCTGCATTTGAAGTGTACATTTAACCTACATAGCAGTCAATACAAACTGACATCTATTAGCATACAAATGTGTGCAAATGATCTTTTCAGATGTTCTCAGAAATGTTCTCAGTCCATGGAATGGATATAGACAAAAATATAATTCAAGGACTACCAGAGGTAGAGAGGTGAGGCAGGGGTGAGGACATCATCCTGCTATTTTGACAGTCCCTGAAGGACAATACAGAAGAGGTATTTGCTCTTATTCCTTCCCTTTCTCTAATGTATTTTGTAATAAAATTAGCAAGTGTGGGAAGATCATTGCTTTACTTTACTAGGACTGGAGACCACAGCAGCGATTCTGTTCTATCTCTTCAATGAGGACCCGAGTGGCCTTTATGTCCGTGACAAGGCATGCCTATGCACCAATCATCCGTTTCTTCATAAACAAGAAAGAAGCACTATACAAAGTAAATGGATTATTGATTATTGATTATGGTCTGACATGTCTGCAGAAATGTTGCAATTTTGTAATGTGTTTTTTTTGTGTAAATTGTTTTGTAAATATTAATTCACATTTGTGGTGTCACTAAATAAACAATTAATTATTTAAATCAATATTGTTATTAATATTCCCCCCCCAAAATTTTACAATGGAGGGTGGACAGGGAAAAAATTGTTATTAAAATATGTTTTTGTAATGCAGGGAGGGTGGACAGGGAGTTCAAAAATGAACCCCAAAAGATTATTTGAGGAACCATTATAAGAGGTTCTTCAAAGAACTTATAGGGGTTCCCACAAAAGGTTCTTCAAATATTTGTTAGCTGTTAAAATTAGATCAAATAACTTTTAGGGGTTCCCACACAGTTTCAATTTGAAGAACCCCTACTTTTTAGAGTGTATATTGATAAAACTCACCTTGTCCGTTTTCAAAGGGAGCCGTTGGTTTTTAGATGCAGTCGCTTTTTAGCTTTTTGTCTGAAAGCATTCTCAACTGCGATACCAACTCCAGTCAGCAGATGGCGAAGTGCGTCTTTCAGGTGATTCTGCCACTGTGACGTATAATCTAGTGGACGGGACGCTTCTTCAACATCAACAGCTAGTCAGCCACCTTGGTTCACTAACTTTATGGAAAAAGCTCTTCTCCCTGACCTGGTGGTTCTAATGACCTGGTGGTTATAATGACCTGGTGGTTATAATGACCTGGTGGTAATAATGACCTGGTGGTAATAATGACCTTGTGGTTACAATGACCTGGTGGTTATAATGACCTGGTGGTTGGCAAAACACAAGCAGAACCCGAGAACAGGATGGCCTCCACCACACAGCCTGATGACACTGCACCAGCCTACCAGTCTGCTCCAGCCCAGGTCAGAATACCAGTCTCCCAGTCTGCTCCAGCCCAGGTCAGAATACCAGCCTCTCAGTCTGCTCCGGCACAGGTCAGAATACCAGTCTCCCAGTCTGCTCCAGCCAAGGTCAGAACACCAGTCTCCCAGTCTGCTCCAGCCCAGGTCAGAATACCAGCCTCCTAGTCTGCTCCAGCCCAGGTCAGAATACCAGCCTCCCAGTCTGCTCCAGCCCAGGTCAGAATACCAGCCTCCCAGTCTGCTCCACCCAGATAGTCACCCACAACTGCAATCCTTATTGATTCAAATGGGAAGTTCTTAGAGAGGGAGAGGGAGTGAAAAGGGAGAGAGGCGGAGTGAAAAGGGAGAGAGAGGGAGTGAAAAGGGAGAGAGGCGGAGAGGGGGAGTGAAAAGGGAGAGAGGCGGAGAGAGGGAGTGAAAAGGGAGAGAGGCGGAGAGAGGGAGTGAAAAAGGAGAGAGGCGGGGAGAGGGAGTGAAAAGGGAGAGAGGCGGAGAGAGGGAGTGAAAAGGGAGAGAGGCGGAGAGAGAGGGTGAAAAGGGAGAGAGGCGGAGAGAGGGAGTGAAAAGGGAGAGAGGCGGAGAGAGGGAGTGAAAAGGGAGAGAGGCGGAGAGAGGGAGTGAAAAGGGAGAGAGGCGGAGAGAGGGAGTGAAAAGGGAGAGAGGCGGAGAGAGGGAGTGAAAAGGGAGAGAGGCGGGGAGAAGGAGTGAAAAGGGAGAGAGGCGGAGAGAGGGAGTGAAAAGGGAGAGAGGCGGAGAGAGGGAGTGAAAAGGGAGAGAGGCGGAGAGAGGGAGTGAAAAGGGAGAGAGGCGGAGAGAGGGAGTGAAAAGGGAGAGAGGCGGAGAGAGGGAGTGAAAAGGGAGAGAGGCGGAGAGAGGGAGTGAAAAGGGAGAGAGGCGGAGAGAGGGAGTGAAAAGGGAGAGAGGCAGAGAGAGGGAGTGAAAAGGGAGAGAGGCGGAGAGAGGGAGTGAAAAGGGAGAGAGGCGGAGAGAGGGAGTGAAAAGGGAGAGAGGCGGAGAGAGGGAGTGAAAAGGGAGAGAGGCGGAGAGAGGGAGTGAAAAGGGAGAGAGGCGGAGAGAGGGAGTGAAAAGGGAGAGAGGCGGAGAGAGGGAGTGAAAAGGGAGAGAGGCGGAGAGAGGGAGTGAAAAGGGAGAGAGGCGGAGAGAGGAGTGAAAAAGGGAGAGAGGTGGAGAGAGGGGAGTGAAAAGGGAGAGAGGCGGAGAGAGGGGAGTGAAAAGGGAGAGAGGGGAGTGAAAAGGGAGAGAGGCGGAGAGAGGGGAGTGAAAAGGGAGAGAGGCGGAGAAAGGGAGTGAAAAGGGAGAGAGGCGGAGAGAGGGAGTGAAAAGGTAGAGAGGCGGAGAGAGGGAGTGAAAAGGGAGAGAGGCGGAAAGAGGGAGTGAAAAGGGAGAGAGGCGGAGAGAGGGGAGTGAAAAGGGAGAGAGGCGGAGAGAGGGGAGTGAAAAGGGAGAGAGGCGGAGAGAGGGAGTGAAAAGGGAGAGAGGCGGAGAGAGGGGAGTGAAAAGGGAGAGACGGGAGTGAAAAGGGAGAGAGGCGGAGAAAGGGGAGTGAAAATGGAGAGAGGCGGAGAGAGGGAGTGAAAAGGGAGAGAGGCGGAGAGAGGGAGCGAAAAGGGAGAGAGGCGGAGAGAGGGAGTGAAAAGGGAGAGAGGCGGAGAGAGGGAGTGAAAAGGGAGAGAGGCGGAGAGAGGGAGTGAAAAGGGAGAGAGGTGGAGAGAGGGGAGTGAAAAGGGAAAGAGGCGGAGAGAGGGAGTGAAAAGGGAAAGAGGCGGAGAGAGGGAGTGAAAAGGGAGAGAGGCGGAGAGAGGGAGTGAAAAGGGAGAGAGGCGGAGAGAGGGAGTGAAAAGGGAGAGAGGCGGAGAGAGGGAGTGAAAAGGGAGAGAGGCGGAGAGAGGGAGTGAAAAGGGAGAGAGGCGGAGAGAGGGAGTGAAAAGGGAGAGAGGGAGTGAAAAGGGAGAGAGGCGGAGAGAGGGAGTGAAAAGGGAGAGAGGCGGAGAGAGGGAGTGAAAAGGGAGAGAGGCGGAGAGAGGGAGTGAAAAGGGAGAGAGGCGGAGAGAGGGAGTGAAAAGGGAGAGAGGCGGAGAGAGGGAGTGAAAAGGGAGAGAGGCGGAGAGAGGAGTGAAAAAGGGAGAGAGGTGGAGAGAGGGGAGTGAAAAGGGAGAGAGGCGGAGAGAGGGGAGTGAAAAGGGAGAGAGGGGAGTGAAAAGGGAGAGAGGCGGAGAGAGGGGAGTGAAAAGGGAGAGAGGCGGAGAGAGGGAGTGAAAAGGGAGAGAGGCGGAGAGAGGGAGTGAAAAGGTAGAGAGGCGGAGAGAGGGAGTGAAAAGGGAGAGAGGCGGAAAGAGGGAGTGAAAAGGGAGAGAGGCGGAGAGAGGGGAGTGAAAAGGGAGAGAGGCGGAGAGAGGGGAGTGAAAAGGGAGAGAGGCGGAGAGAGGGAGTGAAAAGGGAGAGAGGCGGAGAGAGGGGAGTGAAAAGGGAGAGACGGGAGTGAAAAGGGAGAGAGGCGGAGAAAGGGGAGTGAAAATGGAGAGAGGCGGAGAGAGGGAGTGAAAAGGGAGAGAGGCGGAGAGAGGGAGCGAAAAGGGAGAAAGGCGGAGAGAGGGAGTGAAAAGGGAGAGAGGCGGAGGGGAGTGAAAAGGGAGAGAGGCGGAGAGAGGGAGTGAAAAGGGAGAGAGGTGGAGAGAGGGGAGTGAAAAGGGAAAGAGGCGGAGAGAGGGAGTGAAAAGGGAAAGAGGCGGAGAGAGGGAGTGAAAAGAAAGAGAGGCGGAGAAAGGGCAGAATACCTGACCACTGTGACTGACCCAAACTTAAGGAAAGCTTTGACTATGTACAGACTCAGTGAGCATAAAGGTCAAATGTGTGATTTCATGAACTGGTACATACAAGAAAACCAGGTTTTAAAGTTCTGTTCAATAGCCATCCCATCATTACAAAACATTTGAAAGGCTAAGTCTATCATCTCCTGAGAAGTGGTAACTATTCACATGAACTTTTCAAAGAGCTTTGGTGCCCCCTGGTGGCTGAACCCGAGATCAATGAGAGATCTTGTCAGAAACAATGACACAGTCCCACTTCTCAGCTATCTTTATTTACATCAAACTAAACTAACTGCTATCTTGAAATGTTGAAAAAGTGTTTTTAAATAGCTCAGGCTGATACCCTACCTGAGCGAAAAACTGGCACTTTAAAGGAGTCTAATTTTGTCAAAAATGCAAAAATGATAAAAATTTCAACTCACAGGTACATTAATAGACCAAACACAAACATCTGTCATCTCGAAATGTCCTAAAAAGGTTCTAAACGGGCCCCCTGGGTCTACACCTGGAGAGCAGATGGGCACATCTGCACCAGAGCTGAAATTTCAACTGGAGAGCAGATACGTCAACTCGACAGAGGTCAGAGTGAGGCTCTTCTCCCTGACCTGGTGGTTCTAATGACCTGGTGGTAATAATGACCTGGTGGTTATAATGACCTGGTGGTTATAATGACCTGGTGGTTATAATGACCTGGTGGTTATAATGACCTGGTGGTTGGCAAAACACAAGCAGAACCCGAGAACAGGATGGCCTCCACCACACAGCCTGATGACACTGCACCAGCCTACCAGTCTGCTCCAGCCCAGGTCAGAATACCAGTCTCCCAGTCTGCTCCAGCCCAGGTCAGAATACCAGCCTCTCAGTCTGCTCCGGCACAGGTCAGAATACCAGTCTCCCAGTCTGCTCCAGCCAAGGTCAGAACACCAGTCTCCCAGTCTGCTCCAGCCCAGGTCAGAATACCAGCCTCCTAGTCTGCTCCAGCCCAGGTCAGAATACCAGCCTCCCAGTCTGCTCCAGCCCAGGTCAGAATACCAGCCTCCCAGTCTGCTCCACCCAGATAGTCACCCACAACTGCAATCCTTATTGATTCAAATGGGAAGTTCTTAGAGAGGGAGAGGGAGTGAAAAGGGAGAGAGGCGGAGTGAAAAGGGAGAGAGAGGGAGTGAAAAGGGAGAGAGGCGGAGAGGGGGAGTGAAAAGGGAGAGAGGCGGAGAGAGGGAGTGAAAAGGGAGAGAGGCGGAGAGAGGGAGTGAAAAAGGAGAGAGGCGGGGAGAGGGAGTGAAAAGGGAGAGAGGCGGAGAGAGGGAGTGAAAAGGGAGAGAGGCGGAGAGAGAGGGTGAAAAGGGAGAGAGGCGGAGAGAGGGAGTGAAAAGGGAGAGAGGCGGAGAGAGGGAGTGAAAAGGGAGAGAGGCGGAGAGAGGGAGTGAAAAGGGAGAGAGGCGGAGAGAGGGAGTGAAAAGGGAGAGAGGCGGAGAGAGGGAGTGAAAAGGGAGAGAGGCGGGGAGAAGGAGTGAAAAGGGAGAGAGGCGGAGAGAGGGAGTGAAAAGGGAGAGAGGCGGAGAGAGGGAGTGAAAAGGGAGAGAGGCGGAGAGAGGGAGTGAAAAGGGAGAGAGGCGGAGAGAGGGAGTGAAAAGGGAGAGAGGCGGAGAGAGGGAGTGAAAAGGGAGAGAGGCGGAGAGAGGGAGTGAAAAGGGAGAGAGGCGGAGAGAGGGAGTGAAAAGGGAGAGAGGCAGAGAGAGGGAGTGAAAAGGGAGAGAGGCGGAGAGAGGGAGTGAAAAGGGAGAGAGGCGGAGAGAGGGAGTGAAAAGGGAGAGAGGCGGAGAGAGGGAGTGAAAAGGGAGAGAGGCGGAGAGAGGGAGTGAAAAGGGAGAGAGGCGGAGAGAGGGAGTGAAAAGGGAGAGAGGCGGAGAGAGGGAGTGAAAAGGGAGAGAGGCGGAGAGAGGGAGTGAAAAGGGAGAGAGGCGGAGAGAGGAGTGAAAAAGGGAGAGAGGTGGAGAGAGGGGAGTGAAAAGGGAGAGAGGCGGAGAGAGGGGAGTGAAAAGGGAGAGAGGGGAGTGAAAAGGGAGAGAGGCGGAGAGAGGGGAGTGAAAAGGGAGAGAGGCGGAGAAAGGGAGTGAAAAGGGAGAGAGGCGGAGAGAGGGAGTGAAAAGGTAGAGAGGCGGAGAGAGGGAGTGAAAAGGGAGAGAGGCGGAAAGAGGGAGTGAAAAGGGAGAGAGGCGGAGAGAGGGGAGTGAAAAGGGAGAGAGGCGGAGAGAGGGGAGTGAAAAGGGAGAGAGGCGGAGAGAGGGAGTGAAAAGGGAGAGAGGCGGAGAGAGGGGAGTGAAAAGGGAGAGACGGGAGTGAAAAGGGAGAGAGGCGGAGAAAGGGGAGTGAAAATGGAGAGAGGCGGAGAGAGGGAGTGAAAAGGGAGAGAGGCGGAGAGAGGGAGCGAAAAGGGAGAGAGGCGGAGAGAGGGAGTGAAAAGGGAGAGAGGCGGAGAGAGGGAGTGAAAAGGGAGAGAGGCGGAGAGAGGGAGTGAAAAGGGAGAGAGGTGGAGAGAGGGGAGTGAAAAGGGAAAGAGGCGGAGAGAGGGAGTGAAAAGGGAAAGAGGCGGAGAGAGGGAGTGAAAAGGGAGAGAGGCGGAGAGAGGGAGTGAAAAGGGAGAGAGGCGGAGAGAGGGAGTGAAAAGGGAGAGAGGCGGAGAGAGGGAGTGAAAAGGGAGAGAGGCGGAGAGAGGGAGTGAAAAGGGAGAGAGGCGGAGAGAGGGAGTGAAAAGGGAGAGAGGGAGTGAAAAGGGAGAGAGGCGGAGAGAGGGAGTGAAAAGGGAGAGAGGCGGAGAGAGGGAGTGAAAAGGGAGAGAGGCGGAGAGAGGGAGTGAAAAGGGAGAGAGGCGGAGAGAGGGAGTGAAAAGGGAGAGAGGCGGAGAGAGGGAGTGAAAAGGGAGAGAGGCGGAGAGAGGAGTGAAAAAGGGAGAGAGGTGGAGAGAGGGGAGTGAAAAGGGAGAGAGGCGGAGAGAGGGGAGTGAAAAGGGAGAGAGGGGAGTGAAAAGGGAGAGAGGCGGAGAGAGGGGAGTGAAAAGGGAGAGAGGCGGAGAGAGGGAGTGAAAAGGGAGAGAGGCGGAGAGAGGGAGTGAAAAGGTAGAGAGGCGGAGAGAGGGAGTGAAAAGGGAGAGAGGCGGAAAGAGGGAGTGAAAAGGGAGAGAGGCGGAGAGAGGGGAGTGAAAAGGGAGAGAGGCGGAGAGAGGGGAGTGAAAAGGGAGAGAGGCGGAGAGAGGGAGTGAAAAGGGAGAGAGGCGGAGAGAGGGGAGTGAAAAGGGAGAGACGGGAGTGAAAAGGGAGAGAGGCGGAGAAAGGGGAGTGAAAATGGAGAGAGGCGGAGAGAGGGAGTGAAAAGGGAGAGAGGCGGAGAGAGGGAGCGAAAAGGGAGAAAGGCGGAGAGAGGGAGTGAAAAGGGAGAGAGGCGGAGGGGAGTGAAAAGGGAGAGAGGCGGAGAGAGGGAGTGAAAAGGGAGAGAGGTGGAGAGAGGGGAGTGAAAAGGGAAAGAGGCGGAGAGAGGGAGTGAAAAGGGAAAGAGGCGGAGAGAGGGAGTGAAAAGAAAGAGAGGCGGAGAAAGGGCAGAATACCTGACCACTGTGACTGACCCAAACTTAAGGAAAGCTTTGACTATGTACAGACTCAGTGAGCATAAAGGTCAAATGTGTGATTTCATGAACTGGTACATACAAGAAAACCAGGTTTTAAAGTTCTGTTCAATAGCCATCCCATCATTACAAAACATTTGAAAGGCTAAGTCTATCATCTCCTGAGAAGTGGTAACTATTCACATGAACTTTTCAAAGAGCTTTGGTGCCCCCTGGTGGCTGAACCCGAGATCAATGAGAGATCTTGTCAGAAACAATGACACAGTCCCACTTCTCAGCTATCTTTATTTACATCAAACTAAACTAACTGCTATCTTGAAATGTTGAAAAAGTGTTTTTAAATAGCTCAGGCTGATACCCTACCTGAGCGAAAAACTGGCACTTTAAAGGAGTCTAATTTTGTCAAAAATGCAAAAATGATAAAAATTTCAACTCACAGGTACATTAATAGACCAAACACAAACATCTGTCATCTCGAAATGTCCTAAAAAGGTTCTAAACGGGCCCCCTGGGTCTACACCTGGAGAGCAGATGGGCACATCTGCACCAGAGCTGAAATTTCAACTGGAGAGCAGATACGTCAACTCGACAGAGGTCAGAGTGAGGCTCTTCTCCCTGACCTGGTGGTTCTAATGACCTGGTGGTAATAATGACCTGGTGGTTATAATGACCTGGTGGTTATAATGACCTGGTGGTTATAATGACCTGGTGGTTATAATGACCTGGTGTTAATAATGACCTGGTGGTTCTAATGACCTGGTGGTTCTAATGACCTGGTGGTTCTAATGACCTGGTGGTAATAATGACCTGGTGGTTATAATGACCTGGTGGTTATAATGACCTGGTGGTTATAATGACCTGGTGGTTCTAATGACCTGGTGGTTCTAATGACCTGGTGGTAATAATGACCTGGTGGTTATAATGACCTGGTGGTTATAATGACCTGGTGGTTATAATGACCTGGTGGTTCTAATGACCTGGTGGTAATAATGACCTGGTGGTTATAATGACCTGGTGGTTATAATGACCTGGTGGTTCTAATGACCTGGTGGTAATAATGACCTGGTGGTTATAATGACCTGGTGGTTATAATGACCTGGTGGTTATAATGACATGGTGGTTATAATGACCTGGTGGTAATAATGACCTGGTGGTAATAATGACCTGGTGGTAATAATGACCTGGTGGTAATAATGACCTGGTGGTAATAATGACCTGGTGGTAATAATGACATGGTGGTTTGCATAACACAAGCAGAACCCGAGAACAGGATGGCCTCCACCACACAGCCTGATGACACTGCACCAGCCTACCAGTCTGCTCCAGCCCAGGTCAGAATACCAGTCTCCCAGTCTGCTCCAGCACAGGTCAGAATACCAGTCTCCCAGTCTGCTCCAGCCCAGGTCAGAATACCAGTCTCCCAGTCTGCTCCAGCACAGGTCAGAATACCAGTCTCCCAGTCTGCTCCAGCCCAGGTCAGAATACCAGTCTCCCGGTCTGCTCCAGCACAGGTCAGAATACCAGCCTCCCAGTCTGCTCCAGCACAGTGTGCTCCAGCCCAGGTCAGAATACCAGCCTCCCAGTCTGCTCCAGCCCAGGTCAGCCAACCAGCCTCTCAGTCTGCTCCAACACAGTGTGCTCCAGCCCAGGTCAGAATACCAGCCTCCCAGTCTGCTCCAGCCCAGGTCAGAATACCAGCCTCCCAGTCTGCTCCAGCCCAGGTCAGAATACCAGCCTCCCAGTCTGCTCCAGCCCAGGTCAGAATACCAGCCTCCCAGTCTGCTCCAGCACAGGTCAGAATACCAGCCTCCCAGTCTGCTCCAGCCCAGGTCAGAATACCAGCCTCCCAGTCTGCTCCACCCAGATAGTCACCCACAACTGCAATCCTTATTGATTCAAATGGGAAGTTCTTAGAGAGGGAGAGGGAGTGAAAAGGTAGAGAGGCGGAGAGAGGGAGTGAAAAGGTAGAGAGGCGGAGAGAGGGGAGTGAAAAGGGAGAGAGGCGGAGAGAGGGGAGTGAAAAGGGAGAGAGGCGGAGAGGGCGGAGTGAAAAGGGAGAGAGAGGGAGTGAAAAGGGAGAGAGAGGGAGTGAAAAGGGAGAGAGGCGGAGAGGGGGAGTGAAAAGGGAGAGAGGCGGAGAGAGGGAGTGAAAAGGGAGAGAGGCGGAGAGAGGGAGTGAAAAGGGAGAGAGGCGGAGAGAGGGAGTGAAAAGGGAGAGAGGCGGAGAGAGGGAGTGAAAAGGGAGAGAGGCGGAGAGAGGGAGTGAAAAGGGAGAGAGGCGGAGAGAGGGAGTGAAAAGGGAGAGAGGGAGTGAAAAGGGAGAGAGGCGGAGAGAGGGAGTGAAAAGGGAGAGAGGCGGAAGAGGGAGTGAAAAGGGAGAGAGGCGGAGAGAGGGAGTGAAAAGTGAGAGAGGCGGAGAGAGGGAGTGAAAAGGGAGAGAAGCGGAGAGAGGGAGTGAAAAGGGAGAGAGGGAGTGAAAAGGGAGAGAGGCGGAGAGAGGGAGTGAAAAGGGAGAGAGGCGGAGAGAGGGAGTGAAAAGGGAGAGAGGCGGAGAGAGGGAGTGAAAAGGGAGAGAGGCGGAGAGAGGGAGTGAAAAGGGATAGAGGCAGAGAGAGGGAGTGAAAAGGGAGAGAGGCGGAGAGAGGGAGTGAAAAGGGAGAGAGGCGGAGAGAGGGGAGTGAAAAGGGAGAGAGGTGGAGAGAGGGGAGTGAAAAGGGAGAGAGGCGGAGAGAGGGGAGTGAAAAGGGAGCGAGGGGAGTGAAAAGGGAGAGAGGCGGAGAGAAAAGGGAGAGAGGCGGAGAGAGGGAGTGAATAGGGAGAGAGGCGGAGAGAGGGAGTGAAAAGGGAGAGAGGCGGAGAGAGGGTGTGAAAAGGGAGAGAGGCGGAGAGAGGGAGTGAAAAGGGAGAGAGGCGGAGAGAGGGAGTGAAAAGGGAGAGAGGCGGAGAGAGGGAGTGAAAAGGGAGAGAGGGAGTGAAAAGAGAGAGGGAGTGAAAAGGGAGAGAGGCGGAGAGAGGGAGTGAAAAGGGAGAGAGGCGGAGAGAGGGCGTGAAAAGGGAGAGAGGCGGAGAGAGGGCGTGAAAAGGGAGAGAGGCGGAGAGAGGGAGTCAAAAGGGAGAGAGGCGGAGAGAGGGAGTGAAAAAGGAGAGAGGCGGAGAGAGGGAGTGAAAAGGGAGAGAGGCGGAAAGAGGGAGTGAAAAAGGAGAGAGGCGGAGAGAGGGGAGTGAAAAGGGAGAGAGGCGGAGAGAGGGAGTGAAAAGGGAGAGAGGCGGAGAGAGGGAGTGAAAAGGGAGAGAGGCGGAGAGAGGGAGTGAAAAGGGAGAGAGGGAGTGAAAAGGGAGAGAGGCGGAGAGAGGGAGTGAAAAGGGAGAGAGGCGGAGAGAGGGAGTGAAAAGGGAGAGAGGCGGAGAGAGGGAGTGAAAAGGGAGAGAGGCGGAGAGAGGGAGTGAAAAGGGATAGAGGCAGAGAGAGGGAGTGAAAAGGGAGAGAGGCGGAGAGAGGGAGTGAAAAGGGAGAGAGGCGGAGAGAGGGGAGTGAAAAGGGAGAGAGGTGGAGAGAGGGGAGTGAAAAGGGAGAGAGGCGGAGAGAGGGGAGTGAAAAGGGAGCGAGGGGAGTGAAAAGGGAGAGAGGCGGAGAGAAAAGGGAGAGAGGCGGAGAGAGGGAGTGAATAGGGAGAGAGGCGGAGAGAGGGAGTGAAAAGGGAGAGAGGCGGAGAGAGGGAGTGAAAAGGGAGAGAGGCGGAGAGAGGGAGTGAAAAGGGAGAGAGGCGGAGAGAGGGAGTGAAAAGGGAGAGAGGCGGAGAGAGGGAGTGAAAAGGGAGAGAGGGAGTGAAAAGAGAGAGAGGGAGTGAAAAGGGAGAGAGGCGGAGAGAGGGAGTGAAAAGGGAGAGAGGCGGAGAGAGGGCGTGAAAAGGGAGAGAGGCGGAGAGAGGGCGTGAAAAGGGAGAGAGGCGGAGAGAGGGAGTGAAAAGGGAGAGAGGCGGAGAGAGGGAGTGAAAAGGGAGAGAGGCGGAGAGAGGGAGTGAAAAGGGAGAGAGGGGAGTGAAAAGGGAGAGAGGGGAGTGAAAAGGGAGAGAGGCGGAGAGAGGTTGACAGTTTATGACAAATAGTTAAACAATTTTGCATGTAATGGCTTATGCAAGGAACTAATGCCTAGATGTTTTGAGGGGTAAGACTATTCAACAGAGAACCATCTACTATATTTTGATCAACATGACGTGAGCAATTGATAATGTGGAAAAAAGCTGACACTTGTACATTATCAATTGCAATTTGTTCAAAGGAATAAGAAATTGCTTTAATGATGTGCACAAGTGACTAGATGATTTGGAATTTGTACAAGTCGTATCAAGAATTGCACTTTTGATCTAAGAAATGCACCAAAGCGACTGAGGAAAACTGTAATCACTTTCCCAGTGGAATACAACCTAACAGACAGGAAGCCATTCTTTACAAAACAGTATGAATACAAACAATGGCAGGGCTGATTGGTGATGGGGAGGGTATGGGCCATTAACAAAGCCATCACCTACAGAGAGATGAACCTGGAGAAGAGTCCCCTAAGCAAGCTGGTCATTGTGCTCTGTTGACAAACATAAACACACCCCACAGAGCCCCTGGACAACAGCACAATTAGACCCAACCAAATCATGAGAAAACAAAAAGATCATTACTTGACACATTGGAAAGAATTAACAAAAAAACAGAGAAAACTAGAATGCTATTTGGCCCTAAACAGAGAGTACACAGTGGCAGAATACCTGACCACTGTGACTGACCCAAACATAAGGAAAGCTTTGACTATGTACAGACTCAGTGAGCATAAATGTCAAATGTGTGATTTCATGAACTGGTACATACAAGAAAACCAGGTTTTAAAGTTCTGTTCAATAGCCATCCCATCATTACAAAACATTTGAAAGGCTAAGTCTATCATCTCCTGAGAAGTGGTAACTATTCACATGAACTTTTCAAAGAGGTTTGGTGCCCCCTGGTGGCTGAGCCCGAGATCAATGAGAGATCTTGTCAGAAACAATGACAGAGTCCCACTTCTCAGCTATCTTTATTTACATCAAACTAAACTAACTGCTATCTTGAAATGTTGAAAACGTGTTTTTAAATAGCTCAGGCTGATACCCTACCTGAGCGAAAAACTGGCACTTTAAAGGAGTCTAATTTTGTCAAAAATGCAAAAATGATAAAAAAATTCAACTCACAGGTACATTAATAGACCAAACACAAACATCTGTCATCTCGAAATGTCCTAAAAAGGTTCTAAACGGGCCCCCTGGGTCTACACCTGGAGAGCAGATGGGCACATCTGCACCAGAGCTGAAATTTCAACTGGAGAGCAGATACTTCAACTCGACAGAGGTCAGAGTGAGGCTCTTCTCCCTGACCTGGTGGTTCTAATGACCTGGTGGTTCTAATGACCTGGTGGTAATAATGACCTGGTGGTTATAATGACCTGGTGGTTATAATGACCTGGTGGTTCTAATGACCTGGTGGTAATAATGACCTGGTGGTTATAATGACCTGGTGGTTATAATGACCTGGTGGTTATAATGACCTGGTGGTTATAATGACCTGGTGGTAATAATGACCTGGTGGTAATAATGACCTGGTGGTAATAATGACCTGGTGGTAATAATGACCTGGTGGTAATAATGACATGGTGGTTTGCATAACACAAGCAGAACCCGAGAACAGGATGGCCTCCACCACACAGCCTGATGACACTGCACCAGCCTACCAGTCTGCTCCAGCCCAGGTCAGAATACCAGTCTCCCAGTCTGCTCCAGCACAGGTCAGAATACCAGTCTCCCAGTCTGCTCCAGCCCAGGTCAGAATACCAGTCTCCCAGTCTGCTCCAGCACAGGTCAGAATACCAGTCTCCCAGTCTGCTCCAGCCCAGGTCAGAATACCAGTCTCCCGGTCTGCTCCAGCACAGGTCAGAATACCAGCCTCCCAGTCTGCTCCAGCACAGTGTGCTCCAGCCCAGGTCAGAATACCAGCCTCCCAGTCTGCTCCAGCCCAGGTCAGCCAACCAGCCTCTCAGTCTGCTCCAACACAGTGTGCTCCAGCCCAGGTCAGAATACCAGCCTCCCAGTCTGCTCCAGCCCAGGTCAGAATACCAGCCTCCCAGTCTGCTCCAGCCCAGGTCAGAATACCAGCCTCCCAGTCTGCTCCAGCCCAGGTCAGAATACCAGCCTCCCAGTCTGCTCCAGCACAGGTCAGAATACCAGCCTCCCAGTCTGCTCCAGCCCAGGTCAGAATACCAGCCTCCCAGTCTGCTCCACCCAGATAGTCACCCACAACTGCAATCCTTATTGATTCAAATGGGAAGTTCTTAGAGAGGGAGAGGGAGTGAAAAGGTAGAGAGGCGGAGAGAGGGAGTGAAAAGGTAGAGAGGCGGAGAGAGGGGAGTGAAAAGGGAGAGAGGCGGAGAGAGGGGAGTGAAAAGGGAGAGAGGCGGAGAGGGCGGAGTGAAAAGGGAGAGAGAGGGAGTGAAAAGGGAGAGAGAGGGAGTGAAAAGGGAGAGAGGCGGAGAGGGGGAGTGAAAAGGGAGAGAGGCGGAGAGAGGGAGTGAAAAGGGAGAGAGGCGGAGAGAGGGAGTGAAAAGGGAGAGAGGCGGAGAGAGGGAGTGAAAAGGGAGAGAGGCGGAGAGAGGGAGTGAAAAGGGAGAGAGGCGGAGAGAGGGAGTGAAAAGGGAGAGAGGCGGAGAGAGGGAGTGAAAAGGGAGAGAGGGAGTGAAAAGGGAGAGAGGCGGAGAGAGGGAGTGAAAAGGGAGAGAGGCGGAAGAGGGAGTGAAAAGGGAGAGAGGCGGAGAGAGGGAGTGAAAAGTGAGAGAGGCGGAGAGAGGGAGTGAAAAGGGAGAGAGGCGGAGAGAGGGAGTGAAAAGGGAGAGAGGGAGTGAAAAGGGAGAGAGGCGGAGAGAGGGAGTGAAAAGGGAGAGAGGCGGAGAGAGGGAGTGAAAAGGGAGAGAGGCGGAGAGAGGGAGTGAAAAGGGAGAGAGACGGAGAGAGGGAGTGAAAAGGGATAGAGGCAGAGAGAGGGAGTGAAAAGGGAGAGAGGCGGAGAGAGGGAGTGAAAAGGGAGAGAGGCGGAGAGAGGGGAGTGAAAAGGGAGAGAGGTGGAGAGAGGGGAGTGAAAAGGGAGAGAGGCGGAGAGAGGGGAGTGAAAAGGGAGCGAGGGGAGTGAAAAGGGAGAGAGGCGGAGAGAAAAGGGAGAGAGGCGGAGAGAGGGAGTGAATAGGGAGAGAGGCGGAGAGAGGGAGTGAAAAGGGAGAGAGGCGGAGAGAGGGAGTGAAAAGGGAGAGAGGCGGAGAGAGGGAGTGAAAAGGGAGAGAGGCGGAGAGAGGGAGTGAAAAGGGAGAGAGGCGGAGAGAGGGAGTGAAAAGGGAGAGAGGGAGTGAAAAGAGAGAGGGAGTGAAAAGGGAGAGAGGCGGAGAGAGGGAGTGAAAAGGGAGAGAGGCGGAGAGAGGGCGTGAAAAGGGAGAGAGGCGGAGAGAGGGCGTGAAAAGGGAGAGAGGCGGAGAGAGGGAGTCAAAAGGGAGAGAGGCGGAGAGAGGGAGTGAAAAAGGAGAGAGGCGGAGAGAGGGAGTGAAAAGGGAGAGAGGCGGAAAGAGGGAGTGAAAAAGGAGAGAGGCGGAGAGAGGGGAGTGAAAAGGGAGAGAGGCGGAGAGAGGGAGTGAAAAGGGAGAGAGGCGGAGAGAGGGAGTGAAAAGGGAGAGAGGCGGAGAGAGGGAGTGAAAAGGGAGAAAGGGAGTGAAAAGGGAGAGAGGCGGAGAGAGGGAGTGAAAAGGGAGAGAGGCGGAGAGAGGGAGTGAAAAGGGAGAGAGGCAGAGAGAGGGAGTGAAAAGGGAGAGAGGCGGAGAGAGGGAGTGAAAAGGGAGAGAGGCGGAGAGAGGGGAGTGAAAAGGGAGAGAGGTGGAGAGAGGGGAGTGAAAAGGGAGAGAGGCGGAGAGAGGGGAGTGAAAAGGGAGAGAGGCGGAGAGAAAAGGGAGAGAGGCGGAGAGAGGGAGTGAATAGGGAGAGAGGCGGAGAGAGGGAGTGAAAAGGGAGAGAGGCGGAGAGAGGGAGTGAAAAGGGAGAGAGGCGGAGAGAGGGAGTGAAAAGGGAGAGAGGCGGAGAGAGGGAGTGAAAAGGGAGAGAGGCGGAGAGAGGGAGTGAAAAGGGAGAGAGGGAGTGAAAAGAGAGAGAGGGAGTGAAAAGGGAGAGAGGCGGAGAGAGGGAGTGAAAAGGGAGAGAGGCGGAGAGAGGGCGTGAAAAGGGAGAGAGGCGGAGAGAGGGCGTGAAAAGGGAGAGAGGCGGAGAGAGGGAGTGAAAAGGGAGAGAGGCGGAGAGAGGGAGTGAAAAGGGAGAGAGGCGGAGAGAGGGAGTGAAAAGGGAGAGAGGGGAGTGAAAAGGGAGAGAGGGGAGTGAAAAGGGAGAGAGGCGGAGAGAGGTTGACAGTTTATGACAAATAGTTAAACAATTTTGCATGTAATGGCTTATGCAAGGAACTAATGCCTAGATGTTTTGAGGGGTAAGACTATTCAACAGAGAACCATCTACTATATTTTGATCAACATGACGTGAGCAATTGATAATGTGGAAAAAAGCTGACACTTGTACATTATCAATTGCAATTTGTTCAAAGGAATAAGAAATTGCTTTAATGATGTGCACAAGTGACTAGATGATTTGGAATTTGTACATGTCGTATCAAGAATTGCACTTTTGATCTAAGAAATGCACCAAAGCGACTGAGGAAAACTGTAATCACTTTCCCAGTGGAATACAACCTAACAGACAGGAAGCCATTCTTTACAAAACAGTATGAATACAAACAATGGCAGGGCTGATTGGTGATGGGGAGGGTATGGGCCATTAACAAAGCCATCACCTACAGAGAGATGAACCTGGAGAAGAGTCCCCTAAGCAAGCTGGTCATTGTGCTCTGTTGACAAACATAAACACACCCCACAGAGCCCCTGGACAACAGCACAATTAGACCCAACCAAATCATGAGAAAACAAAAAGATAATTACTTGACACATTGGAAAGAATTAACAAAAAAACAGAGAAAACTAGAATGCTATTTGGCCCTAAACAGAGAGTACACAGTGGCAGAATACCTGACCACTGTGACTGACCCAAACATAAGGAAAGCTTTGACTATGTACAGACTCAGTGAGCATAAATGTCAAATGTGTGATTTCATGAACTGGTACATACAAGAAAACCAGGTTTTAAAGTTCTGTTCAATAGCCATCCCATCATTACAAAACATTTGAAAGGCTAAGTCTATCATCTCCTGAGAAGTGGTAACTATTCACATGAACTTTTCAAAGAGGTTTGGTGCCCCCTGGTGGCTGAGCCCGAGATCAATGAGAGATCTTGTCAGAAACAATGACAGAGTCCCACTTCTCAGCTATCTTTATTTACATCAAACTAAACTAACTGCTATCTTGAAATGTTGAAAACGTGTTTTTAAATAGCTCAGGCTGATACCCTACCTGAGCGAAAAACTGGCACTTTAAAGGAGTCTAATTTTGTCAAAAATGCAAAAATGATAAAAATTTCAACTCACAGGTACATTAATAGACCAAACACAAACATCTGTCATCTCGAAATGTCCTAAAAAGGTTCTAAACGGGCCCCCTGGGTCTACACCTGGAGAGCAGATGGGCACATCTGCACCAGAGCTGAAATTTCAACTGGAGAGCAGATACTTCAACTCGACAGAGGTCAGAGTGAGGCTCTTCTCCCTGACCTGGTGGTTCTAATGACCTGGTGGTTCTAATGACCTGGTGGTAATAATGACCTGGTGGTTATAATGACCTGGTGGTTATAATGACCTGGTGGTTCTAATGACCTGGTGGTAATAATGACCTGGTGGTTATAATGACCTGGTGGTTATAATGACCTGGTGGTTATAATGACCTGGTGGTTATAATGACCTGGTGGTAATAATGACCTGGTGGTAATAATGACCTGGTGGTAATAATGACCTGGTGGTAATAATGACCTGGTGGTAATAATGACATGGTGGTTTGCATAACACAAGCAGAACCCGAGAACAGGATGGCCTCCACCACACAGCCTGATGACACTGCACCAGCCTACCAGTCTGCTCCAGCCCAGGTCAGAATACCAGTCTCCCAGTCTGCTCCAGCACAGGTCAGAATACCAGTCTCCCAGTCTGCTCCAGCCCAGGTCAGAATACCAGTCTCCCAGTCTGCTCCAGCACAGGTCAGAATACCAGTCTCCCAGTCTGCTCCAGCCCAGGTCAGAATACCAGTCTCCCGGTCTGCTCCAGCACAGGTCAGAATACCAGCCTCCCAGTCTGCTCCAGCACAGTGTGCTCCAGCCCAGGTCAGAATACCAGCCTCCCAGTCTGCTCCAGCCCAGGTCAGCCAACCAGCCTCTCAGTCTGCTCCAACACAGTGTGCTCCAGCCCAGGTCAGAATACCAGCCTCCCAGTCTGCTCCAGCCCAGGTCAGAATACCAGCCTCCCAGTCTGCTCCAGCCCAGGTCAGAATACCAGCCTCCCAGTCTGCTCCAGCCCAGGTCAGAATACCAGCCTCCCAGTCTGCTCCAGCACAGGTCAGAATACCAGCCTCCCAGTCTGCTCCAGCCCAGGTCAGAATACCAGCCTCCCAGTCTGCTCCACCCAGATAGTCACCCACAACTGCAATCCTTATTGATTCAAATGGGAAGTTCTTAGAGAGGGAGAGGGAGTGAAAAGGTAGAGAGGCGGAGAGAGGGAGTGAAAAGGTAGAGAGGCGGAGAGAGGGGAGTGAAAAGGGAGAGAGGCGGAGAGAGGGGAGTGAAAAGGGAGAGAGGCGGAGAGGGCGGAGTGAAAAGGGAGAGAGAGGGAGTGAAAAGGGAGAGAGAGGGAGTGAAAAGGGAGAGAGGCGGAGAGGGGGAGTGAAAAGGGAGAGAGGCGGAGAGAGGGAGTGAAAAGGGAGAGAGGCGGAGAGAGGGAGTGAAAAGGGAGAGAGGCGGAGAGAGGGAGTGAAAAGGGAGAGAGGCGGAGAGAGGGAGTGAAAAGGGAGAGAGGCGGAGAGAGGGAGTGAAAAGGGAGAGAGGCGGAGAGAGGGAGTGAAAAGGGAGAGAGGGAGTGAAAAGGGAGAGAGGCGGAGAGAGGGAGTGAAAAGGGAGAGAGGCGGAAGAGGGAGTGAAAAGGGAGAGAGGCGGAGAGAGGGAGTGAAAAGTGAGAGAGGCGGAGAGAGGGAGTGAAAAGGGAGAGAGGCGGAGAGAGGGAGTGAAAAGGGAGAGAGGGAGTGAAAAGGGAGAGAGGCGGAGAGAGGGAGTGAAAAGGGAGAGAGGCGGAGAGAGGGAGTGAAAAGGGAGAGAGGCGGAGAGAGGGAGTGAAAAGGGAGAGAGACGGAGAGAGGGAGTGAAAAGGGATAGAGGCAGAGAGAGGGAGTGAAAAGGGAGAGAGGCGGAGAGAGGGAGTGAAAAGGGAGAGAGGCGGAGAGAGGGGAGTGAAAAGGGAGAGAGGTGGAGAGAGGGGAGTGAAAAGGGAGAGAGGCGGAGAGAGGGGAGTGAAAAGGGAGCGAGGGGAGTGAAAAGGGAGAGAGGCGGAGAGAAAAGGGAGAGAGGCGGAGAGAGGGAGTGAATAGGGAGAGAGGCGGAGAGAGGGAGTGAAAAGGGAGAGAGGCGGAGAGAGGGAGTGAAAAGGGAGAGAGGCGGAGAGAGGGAGTGAAAAGGGAGAGAGGCGGAGAGAGGGAGTGAAAAGGGAGAGAGGCGGAGAGAGGGAGTGAAAAGGGAGAGAGGGAGTGAAAAGAGAGAGGGAGTGAAAAGGGAGAGAGGCGGAGAGAGGGAGTGAAAAGGGAGAGAGGCGGAGAGAGGGCGTGAAAAGGGAGAGAGGCGGAGAGAGGGCGTGAAAAGGGAGAGAGGCGGAGAGAGGGAGTCAAAAGGGAGAGAGGCGGAGAGAGGGAGTGAAAAAGGAGAGAGGCGGAGAGAGGGAGTGAAAAGGGAGAGAGGCGGAAAGAGGGAGTGAAAAAGGAGAGAGGCGGAGAGAGGGGAGTGAAAAGGGAGAGAGGCGGAGAGAGGGAGTGAAAAGGGAGAGAGGCGGAGAGAGGGAGTGAAAAGGGAGAGAGGCGGAGAGAGGGAGTGAAAAGGGAGAAAGGGAGTGAAAAGGGAGAGAGGCGGAGAGAGGGAGTGAAAAGGGAGAGAGGCGGAGAGAGGGAGTGAAAAGGGAGAGAGGCAGAGAGAGGGAGTGAAAAGGGAGAGAGGCGGAGAGAGGGAGTGAAAAGGGAGAGAGGCGGAGAGAGGGGAGTGAAAAGGGAGAGAGGTGGAGAGAGGGGAGTGAAAAGGGAGAGAGGCGGAGAGAGGGGAGTGAAAAGGGAGAGAGGCGGAGAGAAAAGGGAGAGAGGCGGAGAGAGGGAGTGAATAGGGAGAGAGGCGGAGAGAGGGAGTGAAAAGGGAGAGAGGCGGAGAGAGGGAGTGAAAAGGGAGAGAGGCGGAGAGAGGGAGTGAAAAGGGAGAGAGGCGGAGAGAGGGAGTGAAAAGGGAGAGAGGCGGAGAGAGGGAGTGAAAAGGGAGAGAGGGAGTGAAAAGAGAGAGAGGGAGTGAAAAGGGAGAGAGGCGGAGAGAGGGAGTGAAAAGGGAGAGAGGCGGAGAGAGGGCGTGAAAAGGGAGAGAGGCGGAGAGAGGGCGTGAAAAGGGAGAGAGGCGGAGAGAGGGAGTGAAAAGGGAGAGAGGCGGAGAGAGGGAGTGAAAAGGGAGAGAGGCGGAGAGAGGGAGTGAAAAGGGAGAGAGGGGAGTGAAAAGGGAGAGAGGGGAGTGAAAAGGGAGAGAGGCGGAGAGAGGTTGACAGTTTATGACAAATAGTTAAACAATTTTGCATGTAATGGCTTATGCAAGGAACTAATGCCTAGATGTTTTGAGGGGTAAGACTATTCAACAGAGAACCATCTACTATATTTTGATCAACATGACGTGAGCAATTGATAATGTGGAAAAAAGCTGACACTTGTACATTATCAATTGCAATTTGTTCAAAGGAATAAGAAATTGCTTTAATGATGTGCACAAGTGACTAGATGATTTGGAATTTGTACAAGTCGTATCAAGAATTGCACTTTTGATCTAAGAAATGCACCAAAGCGACTGAGGAAAACTGTAATCACTTTCCCAGTGGAATACAACCTAACAGACAGGAAGCCATTCTTTACAAAACAGTATGAATACAAACAATGGCAGGGCTGATTGGTGATGGGGAGGGTATGGGCCATTAACAAAGCCATCACCTACAGAGAGATGAACCTGGAGAAGAGTCCCCTAAGCAAGCTGGTCATTGTGCTCTGTTGACAAACATAAACACACCCCACAGAGCCCCTGGACAACAGCACAATTAGACCCAACCAAATCATGAGAAAACAAAAAGATAATTACTTGACACATTGGAAAGAATTAACAAAAAAACAGAGAAAACTAGAATGCTATTTGGCCCTAAACAGAGAGTACACAGTGGCAGAATACCTGACCACTGTGACTGACCCAAACATAAGGAAAGCTTTGACTATGTACAGACTCAGTGAGCATAAATGTCAAATGTGTGATTTCATGAACTGGTACATACAAGAAAACCAGGTTTTAAAGTTCTGTTCAATAGCCATCCCATCATTACAAAACATTTGAAAGGCTAAGTCTATCATCTCCTGAGAAGTGGTAACTATTCACATGAACTTTTCAAAGAGGTTTGGTGCCCCCTGGTGGCTGAGCCCGAGATCAATGAGAGATCTTGTCAGAAACAATGACAGAGTCCCACTTCTCAGCTATCTTTATTTACATCAAACTAAACTAACTGCTATCTTGAAATGTTGAAAACGTGTTTTTAAATAGCTCAGGCTGATACCCTACCTGAGCGAAAAACTGGCACTTTAAAGGAGTCTAATTTTGTCAAAAATGCAAAAATGATAAAAATTTCAACTCACAGGTACATTAATAGACCAAACACAAACATCTGTCATCTCGAAATGTCCTAAAAAGGTTCTAAACGGGCCCCCTGGGTCTACACCTGGAGAGCAGATGGGCACATCTGCACCAGAGCTGAAATTTCAACTGGAGAGCAGATACTTCAACTCGACAGAGGTCAGAGTGAGTCTCTTCTCCCTGACCTGGTGGTTCTAATGACCTGGTGGTAATAATGACCTGGTGGTAATAATGACCTGGTGGTAATAATGACCTGGTGGTAATAATGACCTGGATGTTATAATGACCTGGTGGTTATAATGACCTGGTGGTTGGCATAACACAAGCAGAACCCGAGAACAGGATGGCCTCCACCACACAGCCTGATGACACTGCACCAGCCTACCAGTCTGCTCCAGCCCAGGTCAGAATACCAGTCTCCCAGTCTGCTCCAGCCCAGGTCAGAATACCAGTCTCCCAGTCTGCTCCAGCACAGGTCAGAATACCAGTCTCCCAGTCTGGTCCAGCACAGTGTGCTCCAGCCCAGGTCAGAATACCAGTCTCCCAGTCTGCTCCAGCACAGGTCAGAATACCAGTCTCCCAGTCTGCTCCAGCACAATGCGCTCCAGCCCAGGTCAGCCAACCAGCCTCTCAGTCTGCTCCAGCCCAGGTCAGTCAACCAGCCTCTCAGTCTGCTCCAACACAGTGTGCTCCAGCCCAGGTCAAAATACCAGTCTCCCAGTCTGCTCCAGCACAGGTCAGAATACCAGTCTCCCAGTCTGCTCCAGCACAGTGTGCTCCAGCCCAGGTCAGAATACCAGCCTCCCAGTCTGCTCCAGCCCGGGTCAGAATACCAGCCTCCCAGTCTGCTCCAGCCCAGGTGAGAAAACCAGCCTCCCAGTCTGCTCCAGCCCAGCTCAGAATACCAGCCTCCCAGTCTGCTCCAGCCCAGGTCAGAATACCAGCCTCTCAGTCTGCTCCAGCACAGGTCAGAATACCAGCCTCCCAGTCTGCTCCAACACAGTGTGCTCCAGCCCAGGTCAGAAAACCAGCCTCCCAGTCTGCTCCAGCCCAGGTCAGAATACCAGCCTCCCAGTCTGCTCCAGCCCAGGTCAGAATACCAGCCTCTCAGTCTGCTCCAGCCGAGGTCAGAATACCAGCCTCCCAGTCTGCTCCAGCCCAGGTCAACTTACCAGCCTCTCAGTCTGCTCCAGCACAGTGTGCTCCAGCACAGGTCAGAATACTAGTCTCCCAGTCTGCTCCAGCACAGGTCAGAATACCAGCCTCCCAGTCTGCTCCAGCACAGTGTGCTCCAGCCCAGGTCAGAATACCAGTCTCCCAGTCTGCTCCAGCACAGGTCAGAATACCAGTCTTCCAGTCTGCTCCAGCACAGTGTGCTCCAGCCCAGGTCAGAATACCAGCCTCCCAGTCTGCTCCAGCCCAGGTCAGAATACCAGCCTCCCAGTCTGCTCCAGCCCAGGTCAGAATACCAGCCTCTCAGTCTGCTCCAGCACAGGTCAGAATACCAGCCTCCCAGTCTGCTCCAACACAGTGTGCTCCAGCCCAGGTCAGAAAACCAGCCTCCCAGTCTGCTCCAGCCCAGGTCAGAATACCAGCCTCCCAGTCTGCTCCAGCCCAGGTCAGAATACCAGCCTCTAAGTCTGCTCCAGCCGAGGTCAGAATACCAGCCTCCCAGTCTGCTCCAGCCCAGGTCAACTTACCAGCGTCTCAGTCTGCTCCAGCACAGTGTGCTCCAGCCCAGGTCAGAATACCAGCCTCCCAGTCTGCTCCAACACAGTGTGCTCCAGCCCAGGTCAGAATACCAGCCTCTCAGTCTGCTCCAGCCCAGGTCAGAATACCAGCCTCCCAGTCTGCTCCAGCCCAGGTCAGAATACCAGCCTCCCAGTCTGCTCCAGCCCAGGTCAGAATACCAGCCTTTCAGTCTGCCACAGCCCAGGTCAGAAAACCAGCCTCTCAGTCTGCTCCAGCCCAGGTCTGAAAACCAGCCTCCCAGTCTGCTCCAGCCCAGGTCAGAATACGAGCCTCCCAGTCTGCTCCAGCCCAAGTCAGAATACCAGCCTCTCAGTCTGCTCCAGCACAGGTCAGAATACCAGCCTCCCAGTCTGCTCCAACACAGTGTGCTCCAGCCCAGGTCAGAAAACCAGCCTCCCAGTATGCTCCAGCCCAGGTCAGAATACCAGCCTCCCAGTCTGCTCCAGCCCAGGTCAGAATACCAGCCTCTCAGTCTGCTCCAGCCGAGGTCAGAATACCAGCCTCCCAGTCTGCTCCAGCCCAGGTCAACTTACCAGCCTCTCAGTCTGCTCCAGCACAGTGTGCTCCAGCCCAGGTCAGAATACCAGCCTCCCAGTCTGCTCCAACACAGTGTGCTCCAGCCCAGGTCAGAATACCAGCCTCTCAGTCTGCTCCAGCCCAGGTCAGAATACCAGCCTCCCAGTCTGCTCCAGCCCAGGTCAGAATACCAGCCTCCCAGTCTGCTCCAGCCCAGGTCAGAATACCAGCCTCTCAGTCTGCCACAGCCCAGGTCAGAAAACAAGCCTCTCAGTCTGCTCCAACACAGTGTGCTCCAGCCCAGGTCAGAATACCAGCCTCCCAGTCTGCTCCAGCACAGGTCAGAATACCAGCCTCTCAGTCTGCTCCAGCCCAGGTCAGAATACCAGCCTCCCAGTCTGCTCCAGCCCAGGTCAGAATACCAGCCTCTCAATCTGCTCCACCCAGATAGTCACCCACAACTGCAATCCTTATTGATTCAAATGGGAAGTTCTTAGAGAGGGAGAGGGAGTGAAAAGGTAGAGAGGCGGAGAGAGGGAGTGAAAAGGGAGAGAGGCGGAGAGAGGGAGTGAAAAGGGAGAGAGGCGGAGAGGGGGATTGAAAAGGGAGAGAGGGAGAGAGAGAGAGTGAAAAGGGAGAGAGAGGGAGTGAAAAGGGAGAGAGGCGGAGAGAGGGAGTGAAAATGGAGAGAGGCGGGGAGAAGGAGTGAAAAGTTAGAGAGGCGGAGAGAGGGAGTGAAAAGGGAGAGAGGCGGAGAGAGGGAGTGAAAAGGGAGAGAGGCGGAGAGAGGGAGTGAAAAGGGAGAGAGGCGGAGAGAGGGGGTGAAAAGGGAGAGAGGCGGAGAGAGGGAGTGAAAAGGGAGAGAGGCGGAGAGAGGGAGTGAAAAGGGAGAGAGGCGGAGAGAGGGAGTGAAAAGGGAGAGAGGCGGAGAGAGGGAGTGAAAAGGGAGAGAGGCGGAGAGAGGGAGTGAAAAGGGAGAGAGGCGGAGAGAGGGAGTGAAAAGGGAGAGAGGCGGAGAGAGGGAGTGAAAAGGGAGAGAGGCGGAGAGAGGGAGTGAAAAGGGAGAAAGGCGGATAGAGGGAGTGAAAAGGGAGAGAGGCGGAGAGAGGGAGTGAAAAGGGAGAGAGGCGGAGAGAGGGAGTGAAAAGGGAGAGAGGCGGAGAGAGGGAGTGAAAAGGGAGAGAGGCGGAGAGAGGGAGTGAAAAGGGAGAGAGGGAGTGAAAAGGGAGAGAGGGAGTGAAAAGGGAGAGAGGCGGAGAGAGGGAGTGAAAAGGGAGAGAGGAGGGAGAGGGAGTGAAAAGGGAGAGATGCGGAGAGAGGGAGTGAAAAGGGAGAGAGGCGGAGAGAGGGAGTGAAAAGGGAGAGAGGCGGAGAGAGGGAGTGAAAAGGGAGAGAGGCGGAGAGAGGGAGTGAAAAGGGAGAGAGGCGGAGAGAGGGGAGAGAGGGGAGTGAAAAGGGAGAGAGGCGGAGAGGGGGAGTGAAAAGGGAGAGGCATAGAGAGGGAGTGAAAAGGGAGAGAGGCGGAGAGAGGGAGTGAAAAGGGAGAGAGGCGGGGAGAGGGAGTGAAAAGGGAGAGAGGCGGAGAGAGGGAGTGAAAATGGAGAAAGGTGGAGAGAGGGAGTGAAAAGGGAGAGAGGCGGAGAGAGGGAGTGAAAAGGGAGAGGCGGAGAGAGGGAGTGAAAAGGGAGAGAGGCGGAGAGAGGGAGTGAAAAGGGAAATAGGTGGAGAGAGGGAGTGAAAAGGGAGAGAGGTGGAGAAAGGGCAGAATACCTGACCACTGTGACTGACCCAAACTTAAGGAAAGCTTTGACTATGTACAGACTCAGTGAGCATAAAGGTCAAATGTGTGATTTCATGAACCCGTACATACAAGAAAACCAGGTTTTAAAGTTCTGTTCAATAGCCATCCCATCATTACAAAACATTTGAAAGGCTAAGTCTATCATCTCCTGAGAAGTGGTAACTATTCACATGAACTTTTCAAAGAGGTTTTGGTGCCCCCTGGTGGCTGAACCCGAGATCAATGAGAGATCTTGTCAGAAACAATGACACAGTCCCACTTCTCAGCTATCTTTATTTACATCAAACTAAACTAACTGCTATCTTGAAATGTTGAAAAAGTGTTTTTAAATAGCTCAGGCTGATACCCTACCTGAGCGAAAAACTGGCACTTTAAAGGAGTCTAATTTTGTCAAAAATGCAAAAATGATACAAATTTCAACTCACGGGTACATTAATAGACCAAACACAAACATCTGTCATCTCGAAATGTCCTAAAAGGTTTCTAAACGGGCCCCCTGGGTCTACACCTGGAGAGCAGATGGGCACATCTGCACCAGAGCTGAAATTTCAACTGGAGAGCAGATACTTCAACTCGACAGAGGTCAGAGTGAGTCTCTTCTCCCTGACCTGGTGGTTCTAATGACCTGGTGGTAATAATGACCTGGTGGTAATAATGACCTGGTGGTAATAATGACCTGGTGGTAATAATGACCTGGATGTTATAATGACCTGGTGGTTATAATGACCTGGTGGTTGGCATAACACAAGCAGAACCCGAGAACAGGATGGCCTCCACCACACAGCCTGATGACACTGCACCAGCCTACCAGTCTGCTCCAGCCCAGGTCAGAATACCAGTCTCCCAGTCTGCTCCAGCCCAGGTCAGAATACCAGTCTCCCAGTCTGCTCCAGCACAGGTCAGAATACCAGTCTCCCAGTCTGGTCCAGCACAGTGTGCTCCAGCCCAGGTCAGAATACCAGTCTCCCAGTCTGCTCCAGCACAGGTCAGAATACCAGTCTCCCAGTCTGCTCCAGCACAATGCGCTCCAGCCCAGGTCAGCCAACCAGCCTCTCAGTCTGCTCCAGCCCAGGTCAGTCAACCAGCCTCTCAGTCTGCTCCAACACAGTGTGCTCCAGCCCAGGTCAAAATACCAGTCTCCCAGTCTGCTCCAGCACAGGTCAGAATACCAGTCTCCCAGTCTGCTCCAGCACAGTGTGCTCCAGCCCAGGTCAGAATACCAGCCTCCCAGTCTGCTCCAGCCCGGGTCAGAATACCAGCCTCCCAGTCTGCTCCAGCCCAGGTGAGAAAACCAGCCTCCCAGTCTGCTCCAGCCCAGCTCAGAATACCAGCCTCCCAGTCTGCTCCAGCCCAGGTCAGAATACCAGCCTCTCAGTCTGCTCCAGCACAGGTCAGAATACCAGCCTCCCAGTCTGCTCCAACACAGTGTGCTCCAGCCCAGGTCAGAAAACCAGCCTCCCAGTCTGCTCCAGCCCAGGTCAGAATACCAGCCTCCCAGTCTGCTCCAGCCCAGGTCAGAATACCAGCCTCTCAGTCTGCTCCAGCCGAGGTCAGAATACCAGCCTCCCAGTCTGCTCCAGCCCAGGTCAACTTACCAGCCTCTCAGTCTGCTCCAGCACAGTGTGCTCCAGCCCAGGTCAGAATACCAGCCTCCCAGTCTGCTCCAACACAGTGTTCTCCAGCCCAGGTCAGAATACCAGCCTCTCAGTCTGCTCCAACCCAGGTCAGAATACCAGCCTCCCAGTCTGCTCCAGCCCAGGTCAGAATACCAGCCTCCCAGTCTGCTCCAGCCCAGGTCAGAATACCAGCCTCTCAGTCTGCCACAGCCCAGGTCAGAAAACCAGCCTCTCAGTCTGCTCCAACACAGTGTGCTCCAGCCCAGGTCAGAATACCAGCCTCCCAGTCTGCTCCAGCACAGGTCAGAATACCAGCCTCTCAGTCTGCTCCAGCCCAGGTCAGAATACCAGCCTCCCAGTCTGCTCCACCCAGATAGTCACCCACAACTGCAATCCTTATTGATTTAAATGGGAAGTTCTTAGAGAGGGAGAGGGAGTGAAAAGGTAGAGAGGCGGAGAGAGGGAGTGAAAAGGGAGAGAGGCGGAGCGAGGGAGTGAAAAGGGAGAGAGGCGGAGAGGGGGATTGAAAAGGGAGAGAGGGAGAGAGAGGGAGAGAAAAGGGAGAGAGAGGGAGTGAAAAGGGAGAGAGGCGGAGAGGGGGAGTGAAAAGGGAGAGAGGCGGAGAGAGGTAGTGAAAAGGGAGAGAGGTGGAGAGAGGGAGTGAAAAGGGAGAGAGGCGGGGAGAAGGAGTGAAAAGGGAGAGAGGCGGAGAGAGGGAGTGAAAAGGGAGAGAGGCGGAGAGAGGGAGTGAAAAGGGAGAGAGGCGGAGAGAGGGGGTGAAAAGGGAGAGAGGCGGAGAGAGGGGGTGAAAAGGGAGAGAGGCGGAGAGAGGGAGTGAAAAGGGAGAGAGGCGGAGAGAGGGAGTGAAAAAGGAGAGAGGCGGAGAAAGGGCAGAATACCTGTCCACTGTGACTGACCCAAACTTAAGGAAAGCTTTGACTATGTACAGACTCAGTGAGCATAAAGGTCAAATGTGTGATTTCATGAACTGGTACATACAAGAAAACCAGGTTTTAAAGTTCTGTTCAATAGCCATCCCATCATTACAAAACATTTGAAAGGCTAAGTCTATCATCTCCTGAGAAGTGGTAACTATTCACATGAACTTTTCAAAGAGGTTTGGTGCCCCCTGGTGGCTGAACCCGAGATCAATGAGAGATCTTGTCAGAAACAATGACACAGTCCCACTTCTCAGCTATCTATATTTACATCAAACTAAACTAACTGCTATCTTGAAATGTTGAAAAAGTGTTTTTAAATAGCTCAGGCTGATACCCTACCTGAGCGACAAGGTGAGTCTATGCTGCTACGGTGTGGGACGTCATCTATAATAATGACATAAAGGCTATGCTGCTACGGTGTGGGACGTCATCTATAATAATGACATAAAGGCTATGCTGCTACGGTGTGGGATGTCATCTATAATAATGACATAAAGTCTATGCTGCTACGGTGTGGGACGTCATCTATAATAATGACATAAAGGCTATGCTGCTACGTGCTACGGTGTGGGATGTCATCTATAATAATGACATAAAGGCTATGCTACTACGGTGTGGGATGTCATCTATAATAATGACATAAAGTCTATGCTGCTACGGTGTGGGACGTCATCTATAATAATGACATAAAGGCTATGCTGCTATGCTGCTACGGTGTGGGATGTCATCTATAATAATGACATAAAGGCTATGCTGCTACGGTATAGGATGTCATCTATAATAATGACATAAAGGCTATGCTGCTACGGTGTGGGACGTCATCTATAATAATGACATAAAGGCTATGCTGCTACGGTGTGGGATGTCATCTATAATAATGACATAAAGGCTATGCTGCTACGGTGTGGGACGTCATCTATAATAATGACATAAAGGCTATGCTGCTACGGTGTGGGACGTCATCTATAATAATGACATAAAGGCTATGCTGCTACGGTGTGGGACGTCATCTATAATAATGACATAAAGGCTATGCTGCTACGGTGTGGGATGTCATCTATAATAATGACATAAAGGCTATGCTGCTACGTGCTACGGTGTGGGATGTCATCTATAATAATGACATAAAGGCTATGCTGCTACGATGTGGGATGTCATCTATAATAATGACATAAAGGCTATGCTGCTACGGTGTGGGATGTCATCTATAATAATGACATAAAGGCTATGCTGCTACGGTGTGGGATGTCATCTATAATAATGACATAAAGGCTATGCTGCTACGTGCTACGGTGTGGGATGTCATCTATAATAATGACATAAAGGCTATGCTGCTACGGTGTGGGATGTCATCTATAATAATGGCATAAAGGCTATGCTGCTAAGGTGTGGGACGTCATCTATAATAATGACATAAAGGCTATGCTGCTACGGTGTGGGATGTCATCTATAATAATGACATAAAGGCTATGCTGCTACGGTGTGGGATGTCATCTATAATAATGACATAAAGGCTATGCTGCTACGGTGTGGGATGTCATCTATAATAATGACATAAAGGCTATGCTGCTACGGTGTGGGACGTCATCTATAATAATGACATAAAGGCTATGCTGCTACGGTGTGGGACGTCATCTATAATAATGACATAAAGGCTTTGCTGCTACGGTGTGGGACGTCATCTATAATAATGACATAAAGGCTATGCTGCTACCGTGTGGGACGTCATCTATAATAATGACATAAAGGCTATGCTGCTACGGTGTGGGACGTCATCTATAATAATGACATAAAGGCTTTGCTGCTACGGTGTGGGATGTCATCTATAATAATGACATAAAGGCTATGCTGCTACGGTGTGGGATGTCATCTATAATAATGACATAAAGGCTATCCTGCTACGGTGTGGGATGTCATCTATAATAATGACATAAAGGCTATGCTGCTACGGTGTGGGACGTCATCTATAATAATGACATAAAGGCTATGCTGCTACGGTGTGGGACGTCATCTATAATAATGACATAAAGGCTATGCTGCTACGGTGTGGGATGTCATCTATAATAATGACATAAAGGCTATGCTGCTACGGTGTGGGATGTCATCTATAATAATGACATAAAGGCTATGCTGCTACGGTGTGGGATGTCATCTATAATAATGACATAAAGGCTATGCTGCTACGGTGTGGGACGTCATCTATAATAATGACATAAAGGCTATGCTGCTACGGTGTGGGACGTCATCTATAATAATGACATAAAGGCTATGCTGCTACGGTGTAGGATGTCATCTATAATAATGACATAAAGGCTATGCTGCTATGGTGTGGGATGTCATCTATAATAATGACATAAAGGCTATGCTGCTACGGTGTGGGACGTCATCTATAATAATTTGGCTATTCTAAATTATGTGTTGCTCAAAGCCTTGAGTGATGAACCTATTTTTGAGACTATTGGTTGTAAAGCGTCAATGCTTCAGGAAGCTTTGTTTCACCATCATGGAATCATCTATTTTGGATGTTGGGGATTTTCCCTGCCATCATTCTGTATGTCTCTTTTGATCTGCAGTCATGTTTTAGTTGGGTTTTGTTAGTTGGGTTCTAACTGGTCTCTATTAGTTGGGCTCCAGCTCACTGACCATAGTGTCACAAACCGGCTCGAAGACCGTGACAAAAAGTGAGACAACGTGGAGATAAAGAATAACAAAATATATTTATTAACTGAAGTAAAGTAAATACAATTAACACTGGTGTGTGTGTTTAGTCAGTAGTGTAAGTGATTGGTCGCGTGTTTACATGTGATAATGAGGGGTGTTGAAAGGTGCCAACGCAAACAACCAAAATCTGTCTGTGTCTGCATGGAGAGAGTCTCCTCAATGACTGGGGAAGAGGTGCATTTATCCTGGGACACACCCGAGCCCAAACAACCAAAATCTGTCTGTGTCTGCATGGAGAGAGTCTCCTCAATGACTGGGGAAGAGGTGCATTTATCCTGGGACACACCTGAGCCCAAACAACCAAAATCTGTCTGTCTGCATGGAGAGAGTCTCCTCAATGACTGGGGAAGAGGTGCATTTATCCTGGGACACACCCGAGCCCAAACAACCAAAATCTGTCTGTGTCTGCATGGAGAGAGTCTCCTCAATGACTGGGGAAGAGGTGCATTTATCCTGGAACACACCCGAGCCCAGGTGTGTCCCATTTCACTGAAGACCCTCCCGGCTCCGCCCACCTACATCCTATTAAGGAAAACAAGAGCAAAGAGAAAGAATTCTGCAGACAGAGTGGGAGGGTCGTCACAGCAGTCTGGTGATATACCAGGGACTATGCATGCAGTTAGGTTTGTATGCAGTCTGGTGATATACCAGGGACTATGCATGCAGTTAGGTTTGTATGCAGTCTGGTGATATACCAGGGACTATGCATGCAGTTAGGTTTGTATGCAGTCTGGTGATATACCAGGGCCTGGTGATGCAGTTAGGTTTGTATGCAGTCTGGTGATATTCCAGGGACTGGGGATGCAGTTAGGTTTGTATGCAGTCTGGTGATATACCAGGGACTGGGGATGCAGTTAGGTTTGTATGCAGTCTGGTGATATACCAGGGCCTGGGGATGCAGTTAGGTTTGTATGCAGTCTGGTGATATACCAGGGACTGGGGATGCAGTTAGGTTTGTACAGTCTGGTGATATACCAGGGACTGGGGATGCAGTTAGGTTTGTATGCAGCCTGGTGATATACCAGGGACTGGGGATGCAGTTAGGTTTGTACAGTCTGGTGATATACCAGGGACTATGCATGCAGTTAGGTTTGTATGCAGTCTGGTGATATACCAGGGACTGAGGATGCAGTCTGGTGATATACCAGGGACTGGGCATGCAGTTAGGTTTGTACAGTCTGGTGATATACCAGGGACTGGGGATGCAGTTAGGTTTGTACAGTCTGGTGATATACCAGGGACTGGGGATGCAGTTAGGTTTGTATGCAGTCTGGTGATATACCAGGGCCTGGGGATGCAGTTAGGTTTGTATGTAGTCTGGTGATATACTGGGGATGCAGTTAGGTTTGTACAGTCTGGTGATATACCAGGGACTGGTGATGCAGTTAGGTTTGTATGTAGTCTGGTGATATACCAGGGACTATGGATGCAGTTAGGTTTGTATGCAGTCTGGTGATATACCAGGGACTGGGGATGCAGTTAGGTTTGTATGCAGTCTGGTGATATACCAGGGACTATGCATGCAGTTAGGTTTGTATACAGTCTGGTGATATACCAGGGACTGGGGATGCAGTTAGGTTTGTATGTAGTCTGGTGATATACCAGGGACTGGGGATGCAGTTAGGTTTGTATGCAGTCTGGTGATATACCAGGGACTGGGGATGCAGTTAGGTTTGTACAGTCTGGTGATATACCAGGGACTGGGCATGCAGTTAGGTTTGTATGCAGTCTGGTGATATACTGGGGATGCAGTTAGGTTTGTATGCAGTCTGGTGATATACCAGGGACTGGGGATGCAGTTAGGTTTGTCTGCAGTCTGGTGATATACCAGGGACTATGCATGCAGTTAGGTGTGTATGCAGTCTGGTGATATACCAGGGCCTGGGGATGCAGTTAGGTTTGTATGCAGTCTGATGATATACCAGGGACTGGGGATGCAGTTAGGTTTGTACAGTCTGTTGATATACCAGGGCCTGGGGATGCAGTTAGGTTTGTATGCAGTCCGGTGATATACCAGGGCCTGAGGATGCAGTTAGGTTTGTATGCAGTCTGGTGATATACTGGGGATGTAGTTAGGTTTGTATGCAGTCTGTTGATATACCAGGGCCTGGGGATGCAGTTAGGTTTGTATGCAGTCTGGTGATATACCAGGGACTGGGGATGCAGTTAGGTTTGTATGCAGTCTGGTGATATACCAGGGACTATGCATGCAGTTAGGTTTGTATGCAGTCTGGTGATATACCAGGGACTGGGGATGCAGTTAGGTTTGTACAGTCTGTTGATATACCAGGGACTATGGATGTAGTTAGGTGTGTATACAGTCTGGTGATATACCAGGGACTGGGGATGCAGTTAGGTTTGTATGCAGTCTGGTGATATACCAGGGACTATGCATGCAGTTAGGTTTGTATGCAGTCTGGTGATATACCAGGGCCTGGGGATGCAGTTAGGTTTGTACAGTCTGTTGATATACCAGGGCCTGGGGATGCAGTTAGGTTTGTATGCAGTCTGGTGATATACCAGGGACTATGGATGTAGTTAGGTGTGTATACAGTCTGATGATATACCAGGGACTGGGGATGCAGTTAGGTTTGTATGCAGTCTGGTGATATACCAGGGACTGGGGATGCAGTTAGGTTTGTATGCAGTCTGGTGATATACCAGGGACTATGCATGCAGTTAGGTTGGTATGCAGTCTGGTGATATACCAGGGACTATGCATGCAGTTAGGTTTGTATGCAGTCTGGTGATATACCAGGGACTGGGGATGCAGTTAGGTTTGTATGCAGTCTGGTGATATACCAGGGCCTGGGGATGCAGTTAGGTTTGTACAGTCTGTTGATATACTGGGGATGCAGTTAGGTTTGTATGCAGTCTGGTGATATACCAGGGACTGGGGATGCAGTTAGGTGTGTATACAGTCTGGTGATATACCAGGGACTGGGGATGCAGTTAGGTTTGTATGCAGTCTGGTGATATACCAGGGCCTGGGGATGCAGTTAGGTTGGTATGCAGTCTGGTGATATACCAGGGCCTGGGGATGCAGTTAGGTTTGTACAGTCTGGTGATATACCAGGGCCTGGGGATGCAGTCTGGTGATATACCAGGGCCTGGGGATGCAGTTAGGTTTGTACAGTCTGGTGATATACCAGGGCCTGGGGATGCAGTCTGGTGATATACCAGGGCCTGGGGATGCAGTTAGGTTTGTATGCAGTCTGGTGATATACTGGGGATGTAGTTAGGTTTGTATGCAGTCTGGTGATATACCAGGGACTGGGCATGCAGTTAGGTTTGTATGCAGTCTGGTGATATACCAGGGACTGGGGATGCAGTTAGGTTTGTATGTAGTCTGGTGATATACCAGGGACTGGGGATGCAGTTAGGTTTGTATGCAGTCTGGTGATATACCAGTGACTTTGGATACAGTTAGGTTTGTACAGTCTGGTGATATACCAGGGACTGGGGATGCAGTTAGGTTTGTACAGTCTGGTGATATACCAGGGACTGGGGATGCAGTTAGGTTTGTATGCAGTCTGGTGATATACCAGGGACTATGCATGCAGTTAGGTTTGTATGCAGTCTGGTGATATACCAGGGACTGGGGATGCAGTTAGGTTTGTATGCAGTCTGGTGATATACCAGGGACTGGGGATGTAGTTAGGTTTGTATGCAGTCTGGTGATATACCAGGGACTGGGGATACAGTTAGGTTTGTATGTAGTCTGGTGATATACCAGGGACTGGGGATGCAGTTAGGTTTGTATGCAGTCTGGTGATATACCAGGGACTGGGGATGCAGTTAGGTTTGTATGCAGTCTGGTGATATACCAGGGACTGGGGATGCAGTTAGGTTTGTATGCAGTCTGGTGATATACCAGGGACTGGGGATGTAGTTAGGTTTGTATGCAGTCTGGTGATATACCAGGGACTGGGGATGCAGTTAGGTTTGTATGCAGTCTGGTGATATACCAGGGACTGGGGATGCAGTTAGGTTTGTATGCAGTCTGTTGATATACCAGGGTCTGGGGATGCAGTTAGGTTTGTATGCAGTCTGGTGATATACCAGGGCCTGGGGATGCAGTTAGGTTTGTACAGTCTGGTGATATACCAGGGACTGCATGCACTTAGGTTTGTATGCAGTCTGGTGATATACCAGGGACTATGCATGCAGTTAGGTTTGTATGCAGTCTGGTGATATACCAGGGACTGGGGATGCAGTTAGGTTTGTATGCAGTCTGGTGATATACCAGGGACTGGGGATGTAGTTAGGTTTGTATGCAGTCTGGTGATATACCAGGGACTGGGGATGCAGTTAGGTTTGTTTTCCTCTAGCTATTCTCCAGTTTGCTCCCAGTAGCTTTCATAGAACGTAGATCACTGTTAAACCAGATGCTGCAGAGCGTTTGTTTGACTGAATGAATATGACATTGCCTTAAATGCAGCGTTAGATGTAAAGTTTAAATTCTCATTCATTACACATCTTCACTAATCAATCAACACATGCTTTCCTTTGGACGTATCAATATAATATTATTTAATGAAATACATTTTAAAATACAATTTTTTGTCAGGAAATAAAATAAACATTTCCTTATAGTGCGTTACCCACTCCAGTCAGCTGATGACGATGCTGCCAGTGTGACGTATAATCTAGTGGACGGGACACTTCAACAACAACAGCGAGTCAGTCACTTCAGTAGCTTGCTAGGCGACATGGCCATTGAAGCTTTTCAGACTGTTTCAGTGCAGATTTGCCTCTGTGTTTTAGACATACTTCTGTTTTATAGCGAATTGCCCCATTTATTTTCATATTTACGTTGTTAGTCAGGCAGACGTCTTAAATTTGCCTAGCGCTAGGCTAGTCGCTAATGCTAACTAGCTAGCTAACATCTCCGACCATGAGCTTCCTAAACATCCCCCCTCCAGTTAAAGAAGAGGTGGTCTGCTGGACGGAGAAAGAAGCTCTGGGGCTGAACATTGTCGAGGAGGAAGAGGAGGGTGTTACAGTAAAACAAGAAGTAGAGGTTGAGGCTGTTACAGTGAAGGAAGAGGAAGACTCGTTCAGAGTGAAAGAGGAGGATGTTACAGTAAAAGAAGAGGAGGAGGAGGAGAAAGAGGAGGATGCAGTTTTTGGAGTGAAGAAAGAGAAAGAGGGAGAGATAACGGTCATATTGACAGAGGAGTCAGGAGATCTGATTACCACCAGTAAGTACTGTCTTAAAAACGGGCTCTAACTCTCTAAAGGTTTTGAATGAATGTGTGGTTTTTAAGCAGCATGCTACTGAAATTCTATACTTGAAAATGTTGTTCTGTACTATAGGAATTTATGTGATAATATAATGTTAAAGCCCTGAATGCTGATTGGCTGACAGCCGTGGTATATCAGGCCGTATACCATGGGTATGACAAAACATGTATTTTTACTGCTCTAATTACGTTGGTAACCAGTTTATAATTGCAATAATCCACCCCAGGGGTTTGTGATATATGGCCAATATACCACGGCTAAGGGCTGTATCCAGGCACTCTGCGTTGCGTCGTGCTTAAGGACAGTCTTTAACCATGCTATATTGGCAATATACCACACTTCCTCGGGTCTTATTGCTTAACTGTAACATGTGTAGACCATCAGAGTTCCCCCCACCACAAAATCACAACTTAATTGTCTCACAGAATGGCAAACAACCATCTCTGTTCAGCCTATAAACATGACATTATCTATTATTATAGAGCTCTGTTCAGCCTATAAACATGACATTATCTATTATTATAGAGCTCTGTTCAGCCTGTAACCATGACATGATCTATTATTATAGAGCTCTGTTCAGCCTATAAACATGACATTATCTATTATTATAGAGCTCTGCTCAGCCTATAAACATGACATTATCTATTATTATAGAGCTCTTAATATGACATCATGACATTCCCTGAGAGATTAGATTTGGAGCTCTACATCATTTGTTTTTAAATCTCACCGTCACCAAGTATATTTTTAATGATGTAATGTTGTGAAGACTGACCTCAGGTTATTGAGGGATCTAGTCTAGATTAAACCTCATAGGAAGACAATTTTATTTAATGCAGGCTTCATTCAGGTCTCTCTGTTTAACTAAATAATCTGTTTGTCTTTTGGCAGGAGAGAGACCAGACTCTGACAGCGGGAAGAGTTCCTCAGAGGAAACAGACCCAGAGATGCCTAACCAACACCACTGCTCCCACTGTGGAATGAGTTGTAGGTGGTTAGGGAGCCTGAAAATGCATGAGAGAATACATACAGGAGTAAAGCCATACCACTGTTCCCACTGTGGAAAGAGTTTTACTCAGTTAGGGGCCCTGGTTGGGCATGAGAGAATACACACAGGAGAAAAGCCTTATCACTGTTCTCACTGTGGAAAGAGTTTTAGGTGGTCAGGGAACCTGAAAATGCATGAGAGAACACACACTGGAGAGAAGCCTTATCACTGTTCTCACTGTGGAAAGAGTTTTAGGTGGTTATGGGTCCTGAACAAGCATGAGAGAATACACACTGGAGAAAAGCCGTATCACTGTTCTCACTGTGGAAACAGTTTTAGGTGGTTAGTGAGCCTGAAAACGCATGAGAGAACACACACAGGAGAAAAACCTTTCCAATGTTCCCAGTGTGAAAAGAGTTTTAGGTGGTCAGGGAGTCTGAAAAAGCATGAGAGAAAACACACAGGAGAAAAGCCTTTCCAACATACTAATACACAGGAGGAGAAGACATACCACTGCTCTCATTGTGAAAAGACATTTTCCCAGTCAGAGGACCTGAAAACACACGAGAGAATAGAGAGGCTGTGTTCTGACTTGTGTTTCTGACTGAGAATTTGTCCACGGCCAGGATTCACAGGACCAGGGTGTCCGCTATGGACACCTGGAAGAAATCAGCAGCGGACATTTCTGAAGGTTTATCCAACACCTGTACATCCAGGAATGGATCTCTATAATGTGTAACTATTTCTGATGGTTTATCCAACAGACCTGTACATCCAGGAATGGATCTCTATAATGTGTAACTATTTCTGGAGGTTTATCCAACAGACCTGTACATCCATGAATGGATCTCTATAATGTGTAACTATTTCTGAAGGTTTATCCAACAGACCTGTACATCCATGAATGGATCTCTATAATGTGTAACTATTTCTGAAGGTTTATCCAACAGACCTGTACATCCAGGAATGGATCTCTATAATGTGTAACTATTTCTGAAGGTTTATCCAACAGACCTGTACAACCATGAATGGATCTCTATAATGTGTAACTATTTCTGAAGGTTTATCCAACAGACCTGTACATCCATGAATGGATCTCTATAATGTGTAACTATTTCTGAAGGTTTATCCAACAGACCTGTACAACCATGAATGGATCTCTATAATGTGTAACTATTTCTGAAGGTTTATCCAACAGACCTGTACATCCATGAATGGATCTCTATAATGTGTAACTATTTCTGAAGGTTTATCCAACAGACCTGTACATCCAGGAATGGATCTCTATAATGTGTAACTATTTCTGAAGGTTTATCCAACAGACCTGTACATCCATGAATGGGTCTCTATAATGTGTAACTATTTCTGAAGGTTTATCCAACAGACCTGTACATCCATGAATGGGTCTCTATAATGTGTAACTATTTCTGAAGGTTTATCCAACAGACCTGTACATCCATGAATGGATCTCTATAATGTGTAACTATTTCTGATGTATTGTGATGTATTGTTTAATAGATGAACTATGTTAGGTATATTTATCTGTGGTTTTATTTCAACAGATTTTACTGATGCTATTAGATTGTACTATGTTAGGTATATTTATCTGTGGTTTTATTTCAACAGATTTTACTGATGCTATTAGATTGTACTATGTTAGGTATATTTATCTGTGGTTTTATTTCAACAGATTTTACTGATGCTATTAGATTGTACTATGTTAGGTGTATTTATCTGTGGTTTTATTTCAACAGATTTTACTGATGCAATTAGATTGAGAGGTGAGAGGTCACACATGGTTTAGATGGTAAATATTTATGTCCCCTTAGCGGTTCATCACGTAAGCAAAAGGGAATATGTTCCATCATCTATGTTAATTTACATTAGTGCAAATTGTCCACTGATATTGGTGTAATTTCTCACCCCTTTTGGCTGTATGAAAGTCAATTTCCCCTCAGACACACACATTTGTTCTTTGTTATTATGAAGGTTATTTGTGTCAAATGTACTTTTCCCCACTCATTCACCACCTCTCTTTACATTGCTTATTTATATTCAGTGGCCTGACTGCATCCAGACTATGTCAAAGGCCCATCCTGGTAGATCTGAACCTAATGCAGCTTGGAGTGATCAGATGACAGAAGTCACATTTAGGTGCCAGGTGTAACTGAGTCCATAGATGCTCCATATCCATTACTTTGAGTGTTTTATATAATATGACTAAATGTGTTTCTTTCTGTGTTGCAGGGGCAGTCAAGAAATGGAACGGCAAGGCCACAGAACATGACATAAGCAGAGCTGTGGGAGCCCACCTCAAGCCCCTGGTAGAGCCGGGGGTGGTGTTTACCACTCCACCACGCCTTCAGCAGGCTGGAAAAGTGGGATTGAGATTGATTTTCATACAAAGATGGACCAAGAGTCTGTTGATTGGTCAGTCATTGGGTTCATTTGTTGAAATCAAATCAAGCTTTATTTATACAGCACATTTCAGACATGGATGCAACACAATGGCTTCACAGGAGAAAACAATGAAAATAACCAGAAATATTTAGTAAACAAAAATAACAGGATAAAAAAAACAGAAGATTAACAACTGAAAGACCAATGAGCATTCTAAGGAAATGCCATTGATTAAAACACTAATTGGATGCAATATCCAACCCAAAATATAAGCTTTTTTTTTAGGAGGGGTTCTCAAAGACACTATGGGGGTGTCGACTGAAAGTTGACTAGTAACAACAACTGGGACCTAAAAGACACCACCCATGAGACCCACTAAATCTGCCCAAGAAGAGGCAAACAAAAGAAAAACCCACAATAAACTTAAAGACAGGAAGCAAACCAAAAAGGTGGAGCAACTAAAGGTGTTGACTCTCCACATCTATCAAGACAACTGGAGCACTGGGCCAGACACTCTTAAATAGAACCTGGACCAGCTCAGGTGAAACACCTTCCCACTAACGAGATGAACAAGCCAACACAGGTGTAACACATACTGACTAACGAGGTGACACCAATCAGTGCGTCCTACGTGCTAACGAGCTAGACGTGCTAACGAGCTAGACGTGCTAACGAGCTAGACGTGCTAACGAGCTAGACGTGCTAACGAGCTAGACGTGCTAACGCGCTAGACGTGCTAACGCGCTAGACGTGCTAACGCGCTAGACGTGCTAACGAGCTAGACGTGCTAACGAGCTAGACGTGCTAACGAGCTAGACGTGCTAACGAGCTAGACGTGCTAAAGTCCAACCTCAAAACATAAATGAAAAAAATATATACAATCATATAAAAAAATATATTTTACTTTCTACTAACTATAACTCACAACCTTCTAGAACTCTCATCGCCTTGGAAAGACCAAACAAAACTCAAATCAAATTGTATTAGTCATGATTTCAAGAGCTCCTGCAATATCCCGAGCTTCTCTTTTCAGGGTTCACTCGATAGGCATGTTGTTGGATCGGGGCCCAGTCCCCAATGTCATGCTCTAGTACATGTGGGTTGGTACATCTGAGAATGATCCCTGATATTCTAAAAGCAGGATAACAATTTCAATATAATTTTACCCAAAAATTGTCAGCTGGTTGCATCAATAATTATGACTAAATGTTACATGAATTGTAAATATCAAAAGCAAAACCAAATGTTCACCCCTTTGTTAATATGTATTGGCAATAATTAACTTAAGGGTGAGGCATGGAATAATAAAACATGTATCTTTTGTCAGGCTGAATGTTTGAAATATGAGGTGATTTGAATCATGCTTCTTCAGTAGTGGAATAAAGACAATTAGCACTTGAATGTAGTCAATAAATACTGGAGTGATGTAGGATTGTTAACAAAATTGATTATAGACCAATTTATTATACTGCGTCCATGTGTTAAGGCTGCAAGTACCTTGAAATTAAGTTGTTTTCAAGTAATTTAAAAAACGACCCGAAAATACATATTTTTTAACTTTCACTTTCAACAGAACATATATTGGACAGAACATATACTGGACAGAACATATACTGGACAGAACATATACTGGACAGAACATATACTGGACAGAACATATATTGGACAGAACATATACTGGACAGAACATATACTGGACAGAACATATACTGGACAGAACATATACTGGACAGAACATATACTGGACAGAACATATATTGGACGTCGGGCATAGTCTTCTTTTCAACGTCTTTTGAATGACATTTTGATAAATGGGAATAGTGCAATGTCAAAACACAGTTTTAACGTGTCCAAATCAATAACCAATATGCAGAAACAGTTTGGGATATGTTGAAAAACTAAACATTTTGAAGTGTTGCATTTTGATTCAAGTGGGTCACCAAAGTGGTAAGTGTAACACAACTCTATTTTTGTTAGTCACATTTTGTTAAATCTCATAAATAGTACTCTTCCAATTCAGAGCCTGGATTTTCCCCCTGAGGCTAATATCCATATCATGTTGAAATCAATAGAACAGGGGACAAACATTTAGGGTTCTACATTGTGACATCATTAAAATACTCCTACTACAATGTTAAAACATTCTACATTGTGACATTATTTAAAATACTCCTACTACAATGTTAAAACATTCTATATTTTGACGTTACTAAAATACTTCCACAATATTAAAAACATTATTTCATTGATATCATGAAACAACAACATGTATTTTCTGATGTTGAATCCGAGATCTTTTATCAGATTATCTCTGCTATACATTACAGCTATAAGGTTTCTGTCCTGTGTGTGTTCTCTGGTGTTCTGTCAGAAAGCCAGATGTACTAAAACTCTTCCCACATTGATCACAGCTATATGGTTTATCTCCTGTGTGTGTTTTCTGGTGTATAGTTAGATAGCGAAATCTGGTAAATCTCTTCCCACATTGGTCACAGACAAAATATTTCTCTAATGTGTGTGTTCTCTGGTGTAAAGTTAGATAGATAGATCTGGCAAATCTTTTCCTACATTGAACACAGCTATAAGGTTTCTCTCCTGTGTGTGTCCGCTGGTGTACTATCAGGCCGTTATGCTGAGTAAAACTCTTTCCACATTGATTACAGGTATAAGGTTTCTCTCCTGTGTGTGTTCTCTGGTGTACAGTCAGAGAGCTAGATGTAGTAAAACTCTTCCCACATTGATCACAGCTATAAGATTTCTCTCCTGTGTGTGTTCTCTGGTGTACAGTCAGAGAGCTAGATATAGTAAAACTCTTCCCACATTGATCACAGATATAAGGCTTCTCTCCTGTGTGTGTCCGCTGGTGTACTATCAGGCCGTTATGCTGAGTAAAACTCTTTCCACATTGATTACAGGTATAAGGTTTCTCTCCTGTGTGTGTTCTCTGGTGTACAGTCAGAGAGCTAGATATAGTAAAACTCTTCCCACATTGATCACAGCTATAAGGTTTCTCTCCTGTGTGTGTTCTCTGATGTCGATTCAGATGGCTAGATGTAGTAAAACTCATGCCACATTGATCACAGCTATAAGGTTTCTCTCCTGTGTGTGTTCTCTGGTGTACAGTCAGAGAGCTAGATGCCATAAAACTCATCCCACATTGATCACAGCTATAAGGTTTCTCTCCTGTGTGTGTTCTCTGGTGTATTTTAAGTTCTGATGAAGATGTGCAACCTTTCCCACAGTCAGAGCAGAACTGAGATTTCTTCCCTGCGGGTCTCTGCTGGTGTTTCTTGGGGAGTTCTGATCTGGAGAGACTCTTCTCTGCCTCGTCAGCATCATGATGTTGTAGAGGTTCCCCAGAGGATCCATGATAGTCTAGTCTCTCTCCTGTGTGAACAACAAAGTCAGACAGATGATTAAAGGCCCACAACAGCAGAAATCCACAGTTAATTTGAGGTAAAAGGTGATGCCAGGAGTGTACCCATGAAGTTGTACAACAATTGACGTCTGTTAAATTTGACAATTAATAATTGACAGTCAAGATAGCAACAATAGTCATTTTGTCTTGTTTCCACATTAGTGGTAACCAGAAATAAGTTATTGAAGTTGTTGAAATCCTAAGCAGAAAATGAGCAAGAATAGTCATATTTGGTCTTGTTTTCACATTAGTAGTAACATCTAAGATTGTAGACTAGAAATAAGTTATTCATGTTGTTGAAACTCTAAGCAGTGTGCCAGACGACTTTTGGTCTCCAATACAGGCGACTTTCTGTGTTTGCTAAAACTCCGGTACGAGGGCAATGCACACACAATTTGATTGTAGAAACTCCTCCCTGCTAATGAGGAAACCGCTAGTCATGGATGTAGTATATCTGGTAATGAGGAAACCACTAGTTATGGATGTAGTATATCTGCTAATGAGGAAACCACTAGTTATGGATGTAGTATATCTGGTAATGAGGAACCCACTAGTTATGGATGTAGTATATCTGGTAATGAGGAAACCACTAGTTATGGATGTAGTGTATCTAGTAATGAGGAAACCACTAGTTATGGATGTAGTATATCTGCTAATGAGGAAACCACTAGTTATGGATGTAGTATATCTAGTAATGAGGAAACCACTAGTTATGGATGTAGTATATCTGGTAATGAGGAAACCACTAGTTATGGATGTAGTACATCTGGTAATGAGGAAACCACTAGTTATGGATGTAGTATATCTGGTAATGAGGAAACCACTAGTTATGGATGTAGTATATCTGCCTGGAGCAAAAATGGAGAGCAAAGATTTTAGTTTCTCACAATGTATTCTGAATGTGAATAGGGGAAAACTCAGGGGAGTAACCTCCATGTCCAGGTTGCTTATGAGTGCATTTCACACTACTTTGGATTATAATTATACAATATAAAATGATCAAATTATAAAATGATGCAGAAAAATTTATCCATGCATTTGTTACTTCTAGGTTAGACTACTGCAATGCTCTATTTTCCGGCTACCCGGATAAAGCACTAAATAAACTTCAGTTAGTGCTAAATACGGCTGCTAGAATCCTGACTAGAACCAAGAAATTTGATCATATTACTCCAGTGCTAGCTTCCCTACACTGGCTTCCTGTTAAGGCAAGGGCTGATTTCAAGGTTTTACTGTTAACCTATAAAGCGTTACATGGGCTTGCTCCTACCTATCTTTCCGAGTTGGTCCTGCCGTACATACCTATACGTACGCTACGGTCACAAGACGCAGGCCTCCTAATTGTCCCTAGAATTTCTAAGCAAACAGCGGGAGGCAAGGCTTTCTCCTATAGATCTCCATTTTTATGGAACGGTCTGCCTACCCATGTGAGAGACGCAGACTCGGTCTCAACCTTTAAGTCTTTACTGAAGACTTATCTCTTCAGTAGGTCATATGATTGAGTGTAGTCTAGCCCAGGAGTGTGAAGGTGAACGGAAAGGCTCTGGAGAAACGAACCGCCCTTGCTGTCTCTGCCTGGCCGGTTCCCCTCTCTCCACCGGGATTCTCTGCCTCTAACCCTATTACAGGGGCTGAGTCACTGGCTTACTGGTGCTCTTTCATGCCGTCCCTAGGAGGGGTACGTCACTTGAGTGGGTTGAGTTACTGACGTGATCTTCCTGTCTGGGTTGGCGCCCCCCCCCCCCTTGGTTTGTGCTGTGGTGGAGATCTTTGTGGGCTATACTCGGCCTTGTCTCAGGATTGTAAGTTGGTGGTTGAAGATATCCCTCTAGTGGTGCGGGGGCTGTGCTTTGGCAAAGTGGGTGGGGTTATATCCTTCCTGTTTGGCCCTGTCCGGGGGTATCATCGGATGGGGCCACAGTGTCTCCTGACCCCTCCTGTCTAAGCCTCCAGTATTTATGCTGCAGTAGTTTGTGTCGGGGGGCTAGGGTCAGTTGGTTATACCTGGAGTACTTCTCCTGTCTTATCCAGTGTCCTGTGTGAATTTAAGTATGCTCTCTCTAATTCTCTCCTTCTCCCTTTCTTTCTCTCTCTCTCTCTGAGAACCTGAGCCCAAGGACCATACGTCAGGACTACCGGGCATGATGACTCCTTGCTGTCCCCAGTCCACCTGGCCTTGCTGCTATTCCAGTTTCAACTGTTCTGCCTGCGGTTATGGAACCCCTACCTGTCCCAGACCTGCTGTTTTCAACTCTTAATGATCGGCTATGAAAAGCCAACTGACATTTATTCCTGATTATTATTTGACCATGCTTGTCACTTATGAACATTTTGAACATCTTGGCCATGTTTTGTTATAATCTCCACCCGGCACAGCCAGAAGAGGACTGGCCACCCCTCATAGCCTGGTTCCTCTCTCGGTTTCTTCCTAGATTTTGGCCTTTCTAGGGAGTTTTTCCTAGCCACCGTGCTTTTACACCTGCATTGCTTGCTGTTTGGGGTTTTAGGCTGGGTTTCTGTACAGCACTTCGAGATATTAGCTGATGTACGAAGGGCTATATAAAATAAACTTGATTTGATTTGATTTAATTGTAAGGCTCGTTTGAATGTCCTGCTTAATATAATGTTTGTGTCATCATCGCAAATCGACCGCTTTGTATTTAAAAAACACTTCAACCAGTAAAATGCTCTTTGTCTAGCTTTTCCATCAACCTGACAATGAGGGTTTGTACACTGTTTGCCAAATTGGCCCATAACTTCACCTAACAACAAATATAGATACCTGAGATACCTGTAATGAACGAAGAAGCACTTTGGTTGTTATTGCATGACACACATAGTGTACTCTAGGACCCATAACAACAACATAGACCTACTCTAGGACCCATTACTTCACCTAACAATAACATATACCTACTGTAGGACCCATAACTTCACCTAACAATAACATAGACCTACTGTAGGACCCATAACTTCACCTAACAATAACATAGACCTACTGTAGGACCCATAACTTAGACCTACTGTAGGACCCATAACTTCACCTAACAACAACATAGACCCCACTGTAGGACCCATAACTTCACCTAACAATAACATAGACCTACTGTAGGACCCATAACTTCACCTAACAACAACATAGACCTACTGTAGGACCCATAACTTCACCTAACAATAACATAGACCTACTGTAGGACCCATAACTTAACAACAACATACACCTACTGTAGGACCCATAACTTAACCTAACAACAACATATACCTACTGTAGGACCCATAACTTCACCAAACAACAACATATACCTACTGTAGGACCCATAACTTCACCTAACAATAACATAGACCTACTGTAGGACCCATAACTTCACCTAACAACAGCATAGACCTACTGTAGGACCCATAACAATAACATAGACCTACTGTAGGACCCATAACTTCACCTAACAACAGCATAGACCTACTGTAGGACCCATAACAATAACATAGACCTACTGTAGGACCCATAACTTCACCTAACAACAGCATAGACCTACTGTAGGACCCATAACAATAACATAGACCTACTGTAGGACCCATAACTTCACCTAACAATAACATAGACCTACTGTAGGACCCATAACTTCACCTAACAATAACATAGACCTACTGTAGGACCCATAACTTCACCTAACAATAACATAGACCTACTGTAGGACCTATAACTTCACCTAACAACAACATAGACCGATGACTATAAATAATTTAATATTTACAGGTGAAACATGGAAACTAAAATGTCTTTGTCATGACATTTCATAACCTGATCACCAGATAATTTTGTGAATAATCCCACTAGGCTACTCTGTAATGTGTTGTCATTCTAAATGTCCTGAATAACGGAAAATAGCTCTGTGTGTAGTACAATAGCCCATCCATCAAGGAACAGTTCTCTACACATTATGAGCTAAGTATCTCTGTGTCCAAACAGACTAATGAGACCCTACAGTAAATCAAGCAGACAATAACATTATAAACATCAATTTGTTAGGGATGTTGGATCCAACGTGGAGCACGGCATAACTGTCTTTACCAGAGTAATGAATGAAGAAGCACTTTGGTTGTTGTTGCATGTCGTGATGTTTGTCATTTGACTGTCATTCAGAAAATGATTTCCTGGATCAGCTGATGATAGTTGAACATGTGACTGTACAGCTACAGTATTAAGAATTATGTGTAATTATTGAAGAACCGCGTTAATGACAGCATCTATTTGGGTGTTGTAAATAAAGTTAAGGTGACTCTCGGTTACAACCATTGGATTTAGCAAACTCTGAAATTATTTAGGATTTCTGTGCCCATGAAAACTGTTTTCCCAGCGTAACATAAGGAGCCACTAAATGTTACGTAGTTAGAGAGCATTTCAGAGATCTGAATACAAAAAAAACTGTCCGACAGCAAGATCCAGTATTTAAGTTGAAGTTCTACTGTTCTACTGTTCCCTGAAGGAGGGAAACTAGGTACAACATACTATTAAATCCACGCCTCGCTGGAAGCCCCGTCTTCCACAGGTGATGAGCGTGAGACTCAAATTTATTCCTTAAATTTAATTCAACGACCCAGGAAGTGGCGGGGCCAAACAGGTGTTGTAACTCGTTCCTAACTGGCACGAAGATCGGTAGAAATTGTCACTCTGAATGGAAATTGAAAAAGTTTGCCGATTTTACGGGAAACTTCAGGAGCATAACGTCAGAATTTAGGAAGGCCCGCAGCAGGTCGGTTGGTTATTTCCTTCTGGTTATATTGATCTCTGCCTTCTGGTTATATTGATCTCTGGCTTCTGGTTATATTGATCTCTGCCTTCTGGTTATATTGATCTCTGCCTTCTGGTTATATTGATCTCTGCCTTCTGGTTATATTGATCTCTGCCTTCTGGTTATATTGATCTCTGCCTTCTGGTTATATTGATCTCTGCCTTCTGGTTATATTGATCTCTGCCTTCTGGTTATATTGATCTCTGCCTTCTGGTTATATTGATCTCTGGCTTCTGGTTATATTGATCTCTGGCTTCTGGTTATATTGATCTCTGCCTTCTGGTTATATTGATCTCTGCCTTCTGGTTATATTGATCTCTGCCTTCTGGTTATATTGATCTCTGCCTTCTGGTTATATTGATCTCTGCCTTCTGGTTATATTGATCTCTGCCTTCTGGTTATATTGATCTCTGCCTTCTGGTTATATTGATCTCTGCCTTCTGGTTATATTGATCTCTGGTTATATTGATCTCTGCCTTCTGGTTATATTGATCTCTGCCTTCTGGTTATATTGATCTCTGCCTTCTGGTTATATTGATCTCTGCCTTCTGGTTATATTGATCTCTGCCTTCTGGTTATATTGATCTCTGCCTTCTGGTTATATTGATCTCTGCCTTCTGGTTATATTGATCTCTGCCTTCTGGTTATATTGATCTCTGCCTTCCGGTTATATTGATCTCTGCCTTCCGGTTATATTGATCTCTGCCTTCCGGTTATATTGATCTCTGCCTTCCGGTTATATTGATCTCTGCCTTCCGGTTATATTGATCTCTGCCTTCCGGTTATATTGATCTCTGCCTTCCGGTTATATTGATCTCTGCCTTCCGGTTATATTGATCTCTGCCTTCCGGTTATATTGATCTCTGCCTTCCGGTTATATTGATCTCTGCCTTCCGGTTATATTGATCTCTGCCTTCCGGTTATATTGATCTCTGCCTTCTGGTTATATTGATCTCTGCCTTCTGGTTATATTGATCTCTGCCTTCTGGTTATATTGATCTCTGCCTTCTGGTTATATTGATCTCTGCCTTCTGGTTATATTGATCTCTGCCTTCTGGTTATATTGATCTCTGCCTTCTGGTTATATTGATCTCTGCCTTCTGGTTATATTGATCTCTGCCTTCTGGTTATATTGATCTCTGGCTTCTGGTTATATTGATCTCTGGTTATATTGATCTCTGGCTTCTGGTTATATTGATCTCTGCCTTCTGGTTATATTGATCTCTGCCTTCTGGTTATATTGATCTCTGCCTTCTGGTTATATTGATCTCTGGCTTCTGGTTATATTGATCTCTGCCTTCTGGTTATATTGATCTCTGCCTTCTGGTTATATTGATCTCTGCCTTCTGGTTATATTGATCTCTGGCTTCTGGTTATATTGATCTCTGGCTTCTGGTTATATTGATCTCTGGTTATATTGATCTCTGCCTTCTGGTTATATTGATCTCTGCCTTCTGGTTATATTGATCTCTGCCTTCTGGTTATATTGATCTCTGGCTTCTGGTTATATTGATCTCTGCCTTCTGGTTATATTGATCTCTGCCTTCTGGTTATATTGATCTCTGCCTTCTGGTTATATTGATCTCTGCCTTCTGGTTATATTGATCTCTGCCTTCTGGTTATATTGATCTCTGCCTTCTGGTTATATTGATCTCTGCCTTCTGGTTATATTGATCTCTGCCTTCTGGTTATATTGATCTCTGCCTTCTGGTTATATTGATCTCTGCCTTCTGGTTATATTGATCTCTGGCTTCTGGTTATATTGATCTCTGCCTTCTGGTTATATTGATCTCTGCCTTCTGGTTATATTGATCTCTGGCTTCTGGTTATATTGATCTCTGCCTTCTGGTTATATTGATCTCTGCCTTCTGGTTATATTGATCTCTGGCTTCTGGTTATATTGATCTCTGCCTTCTGGTTATATTGATCTCTGCCTTCTGGTTATATTGATCTCTGCCTTCTGGTTATATTGATCTCTGCCTTCTGGTTATATTGATCTCTGCCTTCTGGTTATATTGATCTCTGCCTTCTGGTTATATTGATCTCTGGCTTCTGGTTATATTGATCTCTTCCTTCTGGTTATATTGATCTCTGCCTTCTGGTTATATTGATCTCTGCCTTCTGGTTATATTGATCTCTGCCTTCTGGTTATATTGATCTCTGCCTTCTGGTTATATTGATCTCTGCCTTCTGGTTATATTGATCTCTGCCTTCTGGTTATATTGATCTCTGCCTTCTGGTTATATTGATCTCTGCCTTCTGGTTATATTGATCTCTGCCTTCTGGTTATATTGATCTCTGCCTTCTGGTTATATTGATCTCTGCCTTCTGGTTATATTGATCTCTGCCTTCTGGTTATATTGATCTCTGCCTTCTGGTTATATTGATCTCTGCCTTCTGGTTATATTGATCTCTGCCTTCTGGTTATATTGATCTCTGCCTTCTGGTTATATTGATCTCTGCCTTCTGGTTATATTGATCTCTGCCTTCTGGTTATATTGATCTCTGCCTTCTGGTTATATTGATCTCTGCCTTCTGGTTATATTGATCTCTGCCTTCTGGTTATATTGATCTCTGGTTATATTGATCTCTGCCTTCTGGTTATATTGATCTCTGGTTATATTGATCTCTGCCTTCTGGTTATATTGATCTCTGGTTATATTGATCTCTGCCTTCTGGTTATATTGATCTCTGCCTTCTGGTTATATTGATCTCTGCCTTCTGGTTATATTGATCTCTTCCTTCTGGTTATATTGATCTCTGCCTTCTGGTTATATTGATCTCTGCCTTCTGGTTATATTGATCTCTGCCTTCTGGTTATATTGATCTCTGCCTTCTGGTTATATTGATCTCTGCCTTCTGGTTATATTGATCTCTGCCTTCTGGTTATATTGATCTCTGCCTTCTGGTTATATTGATCTCTGCCTTCTGGTTATATTGATCTCTGCCTTCTGGTTATATTGATCTCTGCCTTCTGGTTATATTGATCTCTGCCTTCTGGTTATATTGATCTCTGCCTTCTGGTTATATTGATCTCTGCCTTCTGGTTATATTGATCTCTGGTTATATTGATCTCTGCCTTCTGGTTATATTGATCTCTGGTTATATTGATCTCTGCCTTCTGGTTATATTGATCTCTGGTTATATTGATCTCTGCCTTCTGGTTATATTGATCTCTGCCTTCTGGTTATATTGATCTCTGCCTTCTGGTTATATTGATCTCTGCCTTCTGGTTATATTGATCTCTGCCTTCTGGTTATATTGATCTCTGCCTTCTGGTTATATTGATCTCTGCCTTCTGGTTATATTGATCTCTGCCTTCTGGTTATATTGATCTCTGCCTTCTGGTTATATTGATCTCTGCCTTCTGGTTATATTGATCTCTGCCTTCTGGTTATATTGATCTCTGCCTTCTGGTTATATTGATCTCTGCCTTCCGGTTATATTGATCTCTGCCTTCTGGTTATATTGATCTCTGCCTTCTGGTTATATTGATCTCTGGTTATATTGATCTCTGCCTTCTGGTTATATTGATCTCTGGTTATATTGATCTCTGGTTATATTGATCTCTGCCTTCTGGTTATATTGATCTCTGGTTATATTGATCTCTGCCTTCTGGTTATATTGATCTCTGCCTTCTGGTTATATTGATCTCTGGTTATATTGATCTCTGCCTTCTGGTTATATTGATCTCTGGTTATATTGATCTCTGGTTATATTGATCTCTGCCTTCTGGTTATATTGATCTCTGGTTATATTGATCTCTGCCTTCTGGTTATATTGATCTCTGCCTTCTGGTTATATTGATCTCTGCCTTCTGGTTATATTGATCTCTGCCTTCTGGTTATATTGATCTCTGCCTTCTGGTTATATTGATCTCTGGTTATATTGATCTCTGCCTTCTGGTTATATTGATCTCTGCCTTCTGGTTATATTGATCTCTGGTTATATTGATCTCTGGTTATATTGATCTCTGCCTTCTGGTTATATTGATCTCTGCCTTCTGGTTATATTGATCTCTGCCTTCTGGTTATATTGATCTCTGGTTATATTGATCTCTGGTTATATTGATCTCTGGTTATATTGATCTCTGGTTATATTGATCTCTGGTTATATTGATCTCTGGTTATATTGATCTCTGGTTATATTGATCTCTGGTTATATTGATCTCTGGTTATATTGATCTCTGCCTTCTGGTTATATTGATCTCTGCCTTCTGGTTATATTGATCTCTGCCTTCTGGTTATATTGATCTCTGCCTTCTGGTTATATTGATCTCTGCCTTCTGGTTATATTGATCTCTGGTTATATTGATCTCTGGTTATATTGATCTCTGCCTTCTGGTTATATTGATCTCTGGTTATATTGATCTCTGCCTTCTGGTTATATTGATCTCTGGTTATATTGATCTCTGCCTTCTGGTTATATTGATCTCTGCCTTCTGGTTATATTGATCTCTTCCTTCTGGTTATATTGATCTCTGCCTTCTGGTTATATTGATCTCTGCCTTCTGGTTATATTGATCTCTGGCTCAGGTCATTTGCGTTCATTATTTAATCAAACGCTTGAAGCATAAGTTCAGTTCAAGTTCTATATAGTTCTATGTGTCTATATGGAAAAATACACGTCATAACATTTCAACCAATCAATTGGTAGAAAGAAAATATATATATATTTTTAAATCTGCGACACCCCAGGACAACATACATGCATTCAGACCCCTTCCCTTTTACCACATTTTGTTACAGCACAGCCTTATGGATTACATTTTTTTTTTAATTATCAATCTTCAGACATAATGACATCAGAATACCACATAATGACATCACAATACCCCATAATGACATCACAATACCCCATAAAAGTGAGAGAAAAAGTTTAGAAATGCATGAATATCAGTAGGTTGTAACTCTCTAGGTCATGCCAGTAGGTTACAGTAGGTTGTATCTCTCTAGGTCATGCCAGTAGGCTACAGTAGGTTGTATCTCTCCAGGTCATACCAGTAGGTTACAGTAGGTTGTATCCCTCTAGGTCATGCCAGTAGGTTACAGTAGGTTGTATCTCTCTAGGTCATGCCAGTAGGTTACAGTAGGTTGTATCTCTCTAGGTCATGCCAGTAGGTTACAGTAGGTTGTATCTCTCTAGGTCATGCCAGTAGGTTACAGTAGGTTGTATCTCTCTAGGTCATGCCAGTAGGTTACAGTAGGTTGTATCTCTCTAGGTCATGCCAGTAGGTTACACTAGGTTGTAACTCTCTAGGTCATGCCAGTAGGCTTCAGTAGGTTGTAACTCTCTAGGTCATGCCAGTAGGTTACAGTAGGTTGTATCTCTCTAGGTCACGCCAGTGGGCTACAGTAGGTTGTAACTCTATAGGTCATGCCAGTAGGCTACAGTAGGTTGTAACTCTCTAGGTCATGCCAGTAGGCTACAGTAGGTTGTAACTCTCTAGGTCATGCCAGTAGGCAACAGTAGGTTGTATCTCTCTAGGTCATGCCAGTAGGCTACAGTAGGTTGTATCTCTCTAGGTCAAGCCAGTAGGTTACAGTAGGTTGTAACTCTCTGGGTCATGCCAGTAGGTTACAGTAGGTTGTAACTCTAGGTCATGCCAGTAGGCAACAGTAGGTTGTATCCAAGTAGAAACAATTATCAACCCAATATGGAAAGTGTCGAATTTGGTCAACAACAAAATGAATGGCTTATTTGCTACGTGAGGTTTACTTGATCCAACAGAAGTTTTGTAATGATTAAGTTGTTATGTGGACACGTGACATACCGACAACTTTGATAAAAACACTATAGGGAGTTGTCTCCAGATCGCTATGCATATTAATGCTAGTAGCTTAGCATCTCTCTCCATTGAATACAGGCGGTGCATATTCATGCTAGTAGCTTAGCATCTCTCTCCATTGAATACAGGCGATGCATATTCATGCTAATAGCTTAGCATCTCTCTCCATTGAATACAGGCGGTGCATATTCATGCTAGTAGCTTAGCATCTCTCTCCATTGAATACAGGCGGTGCATATTCATGCTAATAGCTTAGCATCTCTCTCCATTGAATACAGGCGGTGCATATTCATGCTAATAGCTTAGCATCTCTCTCCATTGAATACAGGCGGTGCATATTCATGCTAGTAGTTTAGCATCTCTCTCCATTGAATACAGGCGGTTGACGTCAACAACCCTCATAGAATATAAACAATAGATTACAATAATAAGATGTATCCACCAATCCAAAGAAAGGATAGGCGGGAGCTAGACAACCCGCAGTGCCGCTTTGTGGACAACAACTCCCCTTGTTAGGGCGGAGAGACATCTTGTCAGTATATCCATAATCTTTGGTGTAGCCAACCCAACTCTCACATGGCACTATTGGGGAGCACGGTGGGTAGTAAAACATCACTACATGAAAATCACTACATGCCGTGCCCCCCAGTCTGCGGTCAGCAGATAGACCCTTCTCAAATATATATGTTAAGTCACTTTTTGGACACGGAACGGAGAAAACAAGGGGTAGCTTGCTCTCTACGTAGTCTGATTCTAGACATATCAGTCATCATCCTGGGCCCTCCGTTGAAGACGTATTGACCAGCCAACTCTGAATATCCAAAGTAAAAAACAAATTTAAGGCGGTACTTACTGGTGTTACTCAGATCTCCTATCTCCACCTCTTCTTTTACTGTAACATCCTCCTCCTCTTTCACTCTGAACGCGTCTTCCTCTTCTTTCACTGAAACGTCTTTCTCTTCTTCTTTTACTGTAACAACCTCATCCTCTACTTCTTGTTTTAATGTGACAACCTCTTCTTCCTTCTCCTCTTTCACGACAATGTTAAGCCCCAGAGCTTCTTTCTCCGTCCAGCAGACCTCTTCTTTAACAAGAGGGGAGAAGCTTACTGACCTCATGGTCGGGGATGTTAGCTAGCTAGCTATCATTAGCGACTAGGCTAGTGCTAACTTAACCAGCCAGTTACTATAGCTGTCTAATACAAAATAACGTAATATTAAATAAGTTAACAAGTAGATACGACCTAAGTGTGTCGAAAACACAGTAGCTAATATACACCGAAAGCGTGTAAATAGCTTGAATCTTACGGCTATGTTGGCTAGCAAGCTACCGAGGTGGTTGACGAGCTGTTTATGAAGAACCGTCCACTAGATTATACGTCACGCTGGCAGCGTCGCCTGAAAGACGCACATCGCCGTCTGCTGACTGGAGGGGAAACGCAGTTGAGGATCATATTTTATTTTCAGACAAAGATTATTTCAAATGGATTTAATTAAATAATACCATTATATTGAGGCATACAAAGACAGAAATTTGTTGATTTATTAGTGAGAATTAAAAATGTTTACCACAGCATATTTAAGGCAGTTGCATGAAGTTATACTACATCTAAATTAGCAGCTAGCTACTGTAAGTCTATACTGCTCCTACATGGTGTAACAATACATCATGTAGATGTATATAATGAACAGACTAGGTCTATACTGCTCCTACATGGTGTAACAATACATCATGTAGATGTATATAATGAACAGACTAGGTCTATACTGCTCCTACATGGTATAACAATACATCATGTATATAATGAACAGACTAGGTCTATACTGCTCCTACATGGTGTAACAATACATCATGTATATAATGAACAGACTAGGTCTATACTGCTCCTACGTGGTGTAACAATACATCATGTAGATGTATATAATGAACAGACTAGGTCTATACTGCTCCTACATGGTGTAACAATACATCATGTAGATGTATATAATGAACAGACTAGGTCTATACTGCTCCTACATGGTATAACAATACATCATGTATATAATGAACAGACTAGGTCTATACTGCTCCTACATGGTGTAACAATACATCATGTATATAATGAACAGACTAGGTCTATACTGCTCCTACGTGGTGTAACAATACATCATGTAGATGTATATAATGAACAGACTAGGTCTATACTGCTCCTACGTGGTGTAACAATACATATATATAATAACGTCCTCATCCTCTTTCACTCTGAACGCGTCTTTTCGACAGAGTGACCCTCTTCTCCCTGACCTGGTGGTTATAATGACCTGGTGGGTGTGGTTATAATGACCTGGTGGTTATAATGACCTGGTGGTAATAATGACATGGTGGTAATAATGACCTGGTGGTTATAAAGACCTGGTGGTAATAATGACCTGGTGGTTATAATGACCTGGTGGTTATAATGACCTGGTGGTACTAATGACCTGGTGGTTATAATGACCTGGTGGTTATAAAGACCTGGTGGTAATAATGACCTGGTGGTTATAATGACCTGGTGGTAATAATGACCTGGTGCTTATAATGACCTGGTGCTTATAATGACCTGGTGGTTATAATGACCTGGTGGTTATAAAGACCTGGGGGTTATAATGACCTGGTGGTAATAATGACCTGGTGGTTATAATGACCTGGTGGTTATAATGACCTGGTGGTAATAATGACCTGGTGCTTATAATGACCTGGTGCTTATAATGACCTGGTGGTTATAATGACCTGGTGGTTATAATGACCTGGGGGTTATAATGACCTGGTGGTAATAATGACCTGGTGGTTATAATGACCTGGTGGTTATAATGACCTGGTGGTAAAAATGACCTGGTGGTTATAATGACCTGGTGGTTATAATGACCTGGTGGTTATAATGACCTGGTGGTAATAATGACCTGGTGGGAATAATGACCTGGTGGTTATAATGACCTGGTGGTTATAATGACCTGGTGGTAATAATGACCTGGTGGTTATAATGACCTGGTGGTAATAATGACCTGGTGGTAAAAATGGCCTGGTGGTTATAATGACCTGGTGGGTGTGGTTATAATGACCTGGTGGTTATAATGACCTGGTGGATGTGGTTATAATGACCTGGTGGTTATAATGACCTGGTGGTTATAATGACATGGTGGTAATAATGACCTGGTGAGTGTGGTTATAATGACCTGGTGGTTATAATGACCTGGTGGTTATAATGACTTGGTGGTTATAATGACCTGGTGGTTATAATTGTTACGCACGCCTCTATAAAGAGGGAACGCAACTCCCTGCTGCAACTCGGAATTTGTACAAGTAGTATCAAGAATTGCACTTTTGATCTAAGAAATGCACCAAAGTCACTGAGAAAACTGTAATCACTTTCCCAGTGGAATACAACCTAACAGACAAGGAGCCATTCTTTACAAAACAGTATGAATACAAACAATGGCAGGGCTGATTTGTGATGAAGAGGGTATGGGCCATTAACAAAGCCATCACCTACAGAGAGATGAACCTGGAGAAGAGTCCCCTAAGCAAGCTGGTCATTGTGCTCTGTTCACAAACATAAACACACCCCACAGAGCCCCTGGACAACAGCACAATTAGACGCAACCAAATCATGAGAAAACAAAAAGATAATTACTTGACACATTGGAAAGAATTAACAAAAAAACTGAACAAACTAGAATGATATTTGGCCCTAAACAGAGAGTACACAGTGGCAGAATACCTGACCACTGTGACTGACTCAAACTTAAGGAAAGCTTTGACTATGTACAGACTCAGTGAGTATAAATGTCAAATGTGTGATTTCATGAACTGGTACATACAAGAAAACCAGGTTTTAAAGTTCTGTTCAATAGCCATCCCATCATTACAAAACATTTGAAAGGCTAAGTCTATCATCTCCTGAGAAGTGGTAACTATTCACATGAACTTTTCAAAGAGGTTTGGTGCCCCCTGGTGGCTGAACCCGAGATCAATGAGAGATCTTGTCAGAAAAATGACAGAGTCCCACTTCTCTGTCATTGCACAAACTAGAGAGGGGGAAAAAATGTGTGAAAATTAATAAAATAAATATACATCAATACAGATAATCCTTTAAAATGTGGGACATCTAGCCCATCGGGAAGTATTTTTAATCATCATTTGAATATTTCGGCAATTGGTCGAAAAAGTGACAGAGTGCCACCTCCGTGCAACTGGTATTATTTTGGGTTACCAGGCACGATTTTCAAAAGTGTCTTAAATGCTTTTTAGGGGGCATACAGACATACATGCCCGCTTTGGGAACACCATACTACGGCCCCAAGTCAATGGGGGCCGGCCTGAGGGATTTATGGAGGTTTAAAAAAGATTCTGGCCTGATCCATCCGTGCACCTGGTATTATTTTGGGTTACCAGGCGCAATTTTTTTAAATTAGCAAAACACTGTATTTAACCCACTGTAAATCAATCATTTTGTAACATAAAGGCTTGAAACTCAGGATTATGTAAAAAGGGGTCCCAGTGAGGAAATGTGTTTAATTGTAGCTTCCCTTGACAACAAGAAGTGTCTTACATTAACTTTCAAAGGAGGTGGGTGCCCCCTGGTGGCTGAACCCGAGATCAATTAGAGTTCTTTTCGGAAAAACGACAGAGTCCCACTTCTCTGTCATTGCACAAACTAGAGAGGGGGAAAAAAGTGTGTCTTTCAGAGCCCCTCCTAAAAAACAAGTTATGTTTTGGGTTGGATGTAGCATTATATTGTTAATATTTGAATCAATGGCATTTCCTTTGCAATGCTCATTAGTCTTTCAGTTGTTCTTCGTTTTTTTATCCTCAATATTTCTGTTTTTTTTCATTGTTTTTTTTCTGAGAAGCCATTGTGTTGCATCCATGTCTGAAATGTGCTTAGGTCCCAGTTGTTGTTACTAGTCAATTTACAGTGGACACCCTTATAGTGCATTTCAGACCCCTCCTAAAAAACAAGCTAATATTTTGGGTTGGTTATTGCATCCAATAAGTATTTTAATCAATGGAATTTCCTTAAAATGTTCATTATTCTTCTGTTTGTGTACTAAATATTTGATTATTGTCATTGTCTTTTATTTGTTTTTTTCCTGTTCCCGTTGCATCCATCCATCCATATCTGAAATGTGCTGTATAAATAAAGCTTGATTTGATTTCAACAACAACATGTTATTTTTATTTCACCTTTATTTCACCAGGTGACCATGATGTCATAATGATAGTTTAACCAGGTGGCCATGATGTCATAATGATAGTTTAACCAGGTGACCATGATGTCATAATGATAGTTTAACCAGGTAGGCCATGATGTCATAATGATAGTTTAACCAGGTAGGCCAGTTGAGAACAAGTTCTCATTTACAACTGCGACCTGGCCAAGATAAAGCAAAGCAGTGCGACAAAAAACAACACAGAGTTACACATAAACAAACGTACAGTCAGTAACACAAAATATTTATATACAGTGTGTAAATGGAGTACGAAGGTAAGGCAATAAATAGGCCCATAGTGGCGAAATAACTACAATTTAGCATATTAACACTATTAAATGGATCAAACAGATCAATCCCACATTTCCAGCCTGCTGAAGGCGTGAGGTGGTCTCCCACAGCTCTGCTGGTGGAGTGGTAAACACCACCCCCGGCTCTACCGGGGGCTTGAGGTGGTCTCCCACAGCTCTGCTGGTAGAGTGGTAAACACCACCCCCGGCTCTACCAGGGGCTTGAGGTGGTCTCCCACAGTTTTGCTGGTGGAGTGGTAAACACCACCCCCGGCTCTACCGGGGGCTTGAGGTGGTCTCCCACAGCTCTGCTGGTGGAGTGGTAAACACCACCCCCGGCTCTACCAGGGGCTTGAGGTGGTCTCCCACAGCTCTGCTGGTGGAGTGGTAAACACCACCCCCGGCTCTACCAGGGGCTTGAGGTGGTCTCTCACAGCTCTGCTGGTGGAGTGGTAAACACCACCCCCGGCTCTACCAGGGGCTTGAGGTGGTCTCCCACAGCTCTGCTTATGTCATGTTCTGTGGCCTTGCTGTTCCATTTCTTTACTGCCCCTGCAACACAGAAATAAACACTTTTAGTCATATTATATAAAACATTAAAAGTAATGGATATGGAGCATCTATGGCCTCAGTTACACCTGGCACCTAAATGTGACTTCTGTCATCAGATCACTCCAAGCTGCATTAGGTTCAGATCTACCAGGATGGGCCTTTGACAGTCTGGATGCAGTCAGGCCACTGAATATAAATAAGCATTGTAAAGAGATGGGGTGAATGAGTGGGGAAAAGTACATTTGACACAAATTACCTTCATAATATCAAAGAACAAATGTGTGTGCCTGAGGAGAAATAACTTTCCTACAGCAAAAAGGGGTGAGAAATTACACATCCTTGGGACGTCCCTAGCCCGTTGAAGTTAACATTTAAAAGGGGTTAGGGTAGGGATGTCCCAAGGATCCCGGATAGCATTGACCATTGTTCCTTCTTCTGTCTCTTTTACATAGCAGGTGATGGGTTCTGACTTCTGAACTTTTAAATATGAAATATCCTTATTATGTGAAATTTAATGAAACAATAATGTATGTTGATGCTAATATGATGTACAATATTCCATGATGTTTCTATATGATAACAGAGTAATATATTTAATATGATGTACAATATTCCATGATGTTTCTATATGATAACAATAGAGTAATATATTTAATATGATGTACAATATTCCATGATGTTTCTATATGATAACAATAGAGTAATATATTTAATATGATGTACAATATTCCATGATGTTTCTATATGATAACAATAGAATCATATATTTAATATGCCATATACTATTTTTTAACAGATTCACTAATTAATTTGTATTAACTTAATTATTATGATTCAACGTCAGTTCACCGTCTCACCTCATACTGTATTGGAGCAGCAGCAGCTGACTGCCCGGTTCAACGTCAGTTCACCGTCTCACCTCATACTGTATTGGAGCAGTAGCAGCTGACTGCCCGGTTCAACATCAGTTCACCGTCTCACCTCATACTGTATTGGAGCAGCAGCAGCTGACTGCCCAGTTCAACATCAGTTACATTTACATTTACATTTAAGTCATTTAGCAGACGCTCTTATCCAGAGCGACTTACAAATTGGTGCATTCACCTTATGACATCCAGTGGAACAGCCACTTTACAATAGTGCATCTAAATCTTTTAAGGGGGGGGGGGTTAGAAGGATTACTTTATCCTATCCTAGGTATTCCTTGAAGAGGTGGGGTTTCAGGTGTCTCCGGAAGGTGGTGATTGACTCCGCTGTCCTGGCGTCGTGAGGGAGTTTGTTCCACCATTGGGGTGCCAGAGCAGCGAACAGTTTTGACTGGTCTGAGCGGGAACTGTACTTCCTCGGTGGTGGGGAGGCGAGCAGGCCAGAGGTGGATGAACGCAGTGCCCTTGTTTGGGTGTAGGGCCTGATCAGAGCCTGAAGGTACTGAGGTGCCGTTCCCCTCACAGCTCCGTAGGCAAGCACCATGGTCTTGTAGCGGATGCGAGCTTCAACTGGAAGCCAGTGGAGAGAGCGGAGGAGCGGGGTGACGTGAGAGAACTTGGGAAGGTTGAACACCAGACGGGCTGCGGCGTTCTGGATGAGTTGTAGGGGTTTAATGGCACAGGCAGGGAGCCCAGCCAACAGCGAGTTGCAGTAATCCAGACGGGAGATGACAAGTGCCTGGATTAGGACCTGCGCCGCTTCCTGTGTGAGGCAGGGTCGTACTCTGCGGATGTTGTAGAGCATGAACCTACAGGAACGGGCCACCGCCTTGATGTTAGTTGAGAACGACAGGGTGTTGTCCAGGATCACGCCAAGATTCTTAGCGCTCTGGGAGGAGGACACAATGGAGTTGTCAACCGTGATGGCGAGATCATGGAACGGGCAGTCCTTCCCCGGGAGGAAGAGCAGCTCCGTCTTGCCGAGGTTCAGCTTGAGGTGGTGATCCGTCATCCACACTGATATGTCTGCCAGACATGCAGAGATGCGATTCGCCACCTGGTCATCAGAAGGGGGAAAGGAGAAGATTAATTGTGTGTCGTCTGCATAGCAATGATAGGAGAGACCATGTGAGGTTATGACAGAGCCAAGTGACTTGGTGTATAGCGAGAATAGGAGAGGGCCTAGAACAGAGCCCTGGGGGACACTTGTGGTGAGAGCGCGTGGTGAGGAGACAGATTCTCGCCACGCCACCTGGTAGGAGCGACCTGTCAGGTAGGACGCAATCCAAGCGTGGGCCGCGCCGGAGATGCCCAACTCGGAGAGGGTGGAGAGGAGGATCTGATGGTTCACAGTATCGAAGGCAGCCGATAGGTCTAGAAGGATGAGAGCAGAGGAGAGAGAGTTAGCTTTAGCAGTGCGGAGCGCCTCCGTGATACAGAGAAGAGCAGTCTCAGTTGAGTGACTAGTCTTGAAACCTGACTGATTTGGATCAAGAAGGTCATTCTGAGAGAGATAGCAGGAGAGCTGGCCAAGGACGGCACGTTCAAGAGTTTTGGAGAGAAAAGAAAGAAGGGATACTGGTCTGTAGTTGTTGACATCGGAGGGATCGAGTGTAGGTTTTTTCAGAAGGGGTGCAACTCTCGCTCTCTTGAAGACGGAAGGGACGTAGCCAGCGGTCAAGGATGAGTTGATGAGCGAGGTGAGGTAAGGGAGAAGGTCTCCGGAAATGGTCTGGAGAAGAGAGGAGGGGATAGGGTCAAGCGGGCAGGTTGTTGGGCGGCCGGCCGTCACAAGACGCGAGATTTCATCTGGAGAGAGAGGGGAGAAAGAGGTCAGAGCACAGGGTAGGGCAGTGTGAGCAGAACCAGCGGTGTCGTTTGACTTAGCAAACGAGGATCGGATGTCGTCGACCTTCTTTTCGAAATGGTTGACGAAGTCGTCTGCAGAGTGGGAGGAGGGGGGGGGGGGGGGAGGATTCAGGAGGGAGGAGAAGGTGGCAAAGAGCTTCCTAGGGTTAGAGGCAGATGCTTGGAATTTAGAGTGGTAGAAAGTGGCTTTAGCAGCAGAGACAGAAGAGGAAAATGTAGAGAGGAGGGAGTGAAAGGATGCCAGGTCCGCAGGGAGGCGAGTTTTCCTCCATTTCCGCTCGGCTGCCCGGAGCCCTGTTCTGTGAGCTCGCAATGAGTCGTCGAGCCACGACTGATCCTGTTATTGTCACATGCTACACATGTACATATGTGTGTCCATGCATCTATCAATCCAATGTTATCATGATTTGTTATCAGGGATATTATACTTTAGTAATCCACAATGACCTGGTGATGTAACAGTCTAATAATTACATTGTCTTCCATATTCCTACAGATACCTTGTAACTGGAGATTCCTTCAAAACGATTGCCTACAGTTACCGTGTAGGACACTGCAAGGTTGGGTGACCAGGGTCATCTGGGACTGCCTCCTGGAGGAATTCAGATGTGTGAAGGCTACCTGTGTCCTGCGTAACTTCATGAGGATGGACACGAGGACCAGGAGGGGATCTGCAGCTTTGCCACCGTGTCCCAGAGGAGGAGTCTGCTGCTCTGCAGGATGTTTCAAGGATGGGGTCCAACAACGCTGCAAGAGAGGCAATCTGTGTGCAGGAGATCTTCACCTCCTACTTCTTCAAAGAGGGTGCTGTTCCCTGGCAACTCCATAGACTACACTATGCACAACCAAAGGCTATTTTAAGAGGGTGCTGTTCCCTGGCAACACCATAGACTACACTATGCACAACCAAAGGCTCTTTTAAGAGGGTGCTGTTCCCTGGCAACACCATAGACTACACTATGCACAACCAAAGGCTCTTTTAAGAGGGTGCTGTTCCCTGGCAACACCATAGACTACACTATGCACAACCAAAGGCTCTTTTAAGAGGGTGCTGTTCCCTAGCAACACCATAGACTACACTATGCACAACTAAAGGCTCTTTTAAGAGCCATTCACATTGCAATAAGATTATTCTTCCATTTACTTAGCTATGTCAACTTCAGATATTCAATTCATAGTTTCTCTCCCTTTGATTTCTACTTCTCAGGTGAGGGTGCTGTTTAGGTAAGGGTGAGATGTCTGTGCAAAAACAAAACAGGCTATTTTATATCACTAATATTGAAAAAAAGTAGAACAATTAGACACTCTATAATCCACACCTACACACTCATGTATCAATCTGATTGATGGATTGTGTTGTGCAGTAAGCAGGCTCAGGTGTATAACTGTGGCTCCTTCCACCTTCAAAGAATAGGCAAGAGGGCCAACCATGGAGAATAGTAAGACACTTCATTATTTCTGTAACTACGCTATATTGTTTGTCCTCGTGTGTCTGTTCATGTTTTTCAGCATAAAGTACTCTGCAGCCACTTAGTGTGGTGTGGACACCAGGTGAGGCCACACACAGATTCCTGTTGAACACTGTGGCTTTAACTACCTTATTTTCTCAATAAGTCTCTCTCCTCCACTTCATCCCTCTCTCCCCTTCTCCCTAAGTCCTCTAGGTTATATCAGCTGTGTCGGTGAACCCCTCCTGCATCTGAACTGGCTACATAGAGGGCACAGCATGATCAGAGGTGAGAGGTCACTTGGTCAGGTCAACAGGAAGTATTATTAAAGAGATGCTTTACATTGAAATACAGATAGAAGCAGTAGTCCCAGAGTTAATGATCCCAGGTCAGTTTATATTATACAGAAAGTAGTATTAAAGAGATGCTTTACATTGAAATACAGACAGATGCAGTAGTCCCAGAGTTAATGATCCCAGGTCAGTTTTGCATTTCACCTCCTGATTGATGACTAACAATGTTAGAATAAAAACTAAAAACACAAGGCTTAAACATGCTCTCTCTCTCCATCTGTCTCTCGTCTGCAGATATGTTTTGATGTGAGAGGATGCCAACCCCTAGTCCCATCATCGCCACCTCACCCTCTTTTAAGATCACCTTTGGGCCAACTAGAGACACTATTATGTAATTGTGATGAACTGAGAGAATATTTATGTAGCACTGTGTTTCATTAATCATGTGCTGCCTTCCCTGCTCCTATGTGCTTACCTCTTTCCCTTTCTGTCTTTTACACCTCTCTCTCCACCTCCTCTTTCTTCCTCTGTTTTTATAATTCACAACAGATGTGCATTGAAGTACAGATTGAACTTGTATTTATAACACTTGGATAATGAGCTTTTCAATAAAGCGTTTCACATTCTCTACTGGTTGAAATGAAGTGTAACGTGATGAAATACTCCACCTATCCTGTGTTTATCAGATCAATGCAGATGAAGGGCATTAGATGTTGAGATGAACCGGTGTTGGAGTATTTACATGATGCATAGGAAGTGTAGTGTTCTGTTTTTTAACATTATGTTTCTGTATATATGAATTAACTAGTTAAATCCTGTTTCTAGTCTATTAGTTACAATGTGTAACCATTGATGTCCCAGGACCAAGATTGGTAAACACTGTTGAAGTGTAGAATTGTAATACATACATGCAGATGTAACAGTATAACTTTAGTACCGTCCCCTCGCACCGATACGGGAGCGAACCAGGGACCCTCTGCACACATCAACAACTGACACCCACGAAGCGTCGTTACCCATCGCTCCACAAAGGCCGCGGCCCTTGCAGAGCAAGGGGCAACACTACTTCTAGGTTTCAGAGCAAGTGACGTAACTGATTGAAACACTGTTAGCGCGTACCCGCTAACTAACTAGCCATTTCACATCCGTTACACAGACACAGCATCATTCAAAGACTGGAATTTGATTTTCCTGGTATTGGATATGACTGAAAAATCATCTCAAAGACATTCATACCTAAACTGCACCTTTATTTGCCAAGGTAGAGTACATGATCAGTGAATATATTAAATGTACAGGCTACAATGTGGGGATCTCATGCATGGTAATAACTACATGTATATACGACTTGCATTCTTGGCACAACATGATATTATATTCTACTCAATCCATAGGCTTCATTAATGTCATTCAGGCTGTTTTGAAGTTGATACAACTGGCTATGATAGCTGAGGTTCATAGCTAGGTTCTGAACTAATATGTATACCAAACGTTTGGGTCCATACACAGATCGGCTAGATAGCTAGCTACACATCCATGGGCATACAGGGATTTTAATCATCCACTGCACAATAAGAAAGAACATAGCTAGCTACGTGATTTCATCTATCTGCATGGCAAATATCAGCAAGGAAAGCTTACAAAATTGTACCTTCAATTTGCAGTAAATTATTCAGCTAGCTAGACTCTATACATCCACTGTTTCACAAAATGGCAGCCTGGTTCACTGGTTGTTTCATGAGTCCCTAAAACAACCAGAATTACAATGTCATACTCATGTCACAACATCCATAAAGCTAGTCAGCTAGCTGGCTAATGTTAGCTAGTCAGCTAGCTTGCTAAATCACGATTTTTGGAAATTAACTTCATGATAAAAAAATGCAGAATCGTTTGTCTCTACATTAACTAACATTCCTGTCAACTGTGCATGTTTTTTGCATGATTCGTTATGACGTTATAATCCCTTACATTTGCTTCCATCCTAGTTTTTTTTTTCCCAGTTCTGTGTAGGGGTACCCCTCTCTCCTAGTATTTATGTTCGTCATCTTTGATTCAGTTCAGTTCTGTTTAGGCGTACCCCTCTCTCCTAGTATTTCTGTCCACCATCTTTGATCCAGTTCAGTTCTGTGTAGTGGTACCCCTCTCTCGAAGTATTTCTTTCAGCCATCTTTGCTGAAGAAAGTCTAACAATCAGCAGCAGCAGCCTCCCCCGGTCCTAGTGCCGGCCCGGTAAGAAGTTTAAGATGCGATGGAATGGTTGACGAAAAAAATAAATCACAGAAAAAATATATAGACTGATATTGATTTATTCAGGGGGGGGGCTAATTAATATTTTAGTTCTAGCGACGTCTCTGGTTCCTACCCTTTAACTTTTTGTCTGAAAATTAAATATACATTTTACTCAACTACCCAATCCAGTCAGTAGTGTGGGAATTTAAGGCGACGCTGTTGGTGTGACGTATAATTTAGTGGACGGAACGCTTCTTTCAGCAGCAGCAATAGTTAGTCAGACACCTCGGTAGCTTGCTGGACACAATAGCCGAACCAATAAAGCTCTTTAGATGCTTTCGTTTTTTTTTTATTAGCCACTGTGTTTTAAAACCACTTCTGTCGTCTTGGTTAGTTATCCGATTTAATTTCATATTTACGGTGTTGTTGTTATTAGTCAGCTGGCGGGCTGGTTAAGTTAGCATTAGCCTAGCTAGCTAACATCCCCGACCATGCGGTCACTAAGCTACTCTTCTCCTGCTAAAGATAATATCTGCTGGATGGAGAAAGAAGCTCTGATCTTTCTGGTGAAAGAGGAGAAGGAAGCGGAGGATGTCACACTAAAACAAGAAGTAGAGGATGAGGCTGTTACAGTGAAAGAAGAAGAGAAAGACGTTACAGTAAAAGAAGAGGAAGAGAAAGGGGATGATGCCGTAATTGGAGTGAAAGAGGAGGAAGGGGAGATGACTGTCACATCGAAAAAGGAGAACGAGGAGGAAACTGGATGTCTGAGGCCGTTTTCCCAAACGCATCTTAAGGCATCCAACGATGAAATTAGCCGTAAGATGGTTTTGAGAAACAGCGTCCTGATTAATACTAGTAAGTACTGTCTTAAATACCAAACTCAGCAGTTGTTGAACTGATGTGTGGCGTTAAAGGGGAAATATGCAATTGCTACATCAATTTTTGGACTTATTTTATTATTTATATATAGCCATTGATTCTTGAAGAATATAACACATGCCTCATTAGCTTAGTTAAACTGTTGTAGCCCATCAGAACACCAAATAAGCTTTTTTTACTCCAATGTTTAGAAACAATGTAAACCAACACTGTATCGCCTCAACATGGTTAAAACTATAATGTTGATATCATGGATGGTCTCTCTATGAATTTGAAAGTAGTTACATTTCTCTTATTACCAAAACAGTGGTGGAATGATTTTTTAAACCGCAACAAAATGGCTGCTCAGAAACTTGGTTTGGTAAACAGCTGAGGGATGGGGGCTGGAGAAATGTAACCACTCTCAAATTCATAGAGAAAGACATTGTAGCAACCTTCAGGCTATCCCCTGAATTCACTACACTATGAATACAGACTGGCCATCCATGAGGTCAAAATTATTGTTTTAAACAGAATTCTAGGCTATATAGTATATTCTAGAATTCATCCATGATGTCATAATGATAGTTTAACCAGGTTTCTAGGCTATATAGTATATTCTAGAATTCATCCATGATGTCATAATGATAGTTTAACCAGGTTTCTAGGATATATAGTATATTCTAGAATTCATCCATGATGTCATAATGATAGTTTAACCAGGTTTCTAGGATATATAGTATATTCTAGAATTGCCAGTGTAGATTTCCTGTGGAGGCAAATTATTAGAGCTGTTAAGTCATTGTATAATATTCAGCCAATTTTTTTTCATGCCCTTACATTAATGGCAAGACATACCTAGATGCAATTACATTCATGAATTGGTTTGAAACCTTTGTTTTAAACCCTTCTCAAAGTTGGTCCCTTGACGGATTTGTAAAAAATGGTTTATCATGAAACACTTTTTTTTATTTATTTAAATGTAACCTTTATTTAACTAGGCAAGTCAGTTAAGAACAAATTCTTATTTTACAATGACTGCCTACCCCGGAAGACGCTGGGCCAATTGTGCGCCGCCCTATGGGACTCCCAATCACGGTCGGTTGTGATACAGCCTGGTTTTGATCCAGGGTGTCTGTAGTGGCGCCTCAAGCACTGAGATGCAGTGTCCGCTGCGCCACTCGGGAGCCCCAAAATCATGTTCTAGTGCTGTCCCCAACTAAAATACATCTTGGTCAACCAAGAGTCATCTGTTCTTTCTACCAATCGCCCCATGTGTTTTTATAAAATCAAATATACGTACTGAATTTGTCTGATGCTTTAAGCATTCTGATCAAATAATTAAGACACACAAATGACTCGAAGTAGGGGGTAGGGGGAGCCGGTCGTCAACATAACCTGACCAGAGGGAGCCGGTCGTCAGCATAACCTGACCAGAGGGAGCCGGTCGTCAACATAACCTGACCAGAGGGAGCCGGTCGTCAGCATAACCTGACCAGAGGGAGCCGGTCGTCAGCATAACCTGACCAGGGGGAGCCGGTCGTCAACACAACCCGACCAGGGGGAGCCGGTCGTCAACACAACCCGACCAGGGGGAGCCGGTCGTCAACACAACCCGACCAGGGGGAGCCGGTCGTCAACACAACCCGACCAGGGGGAGCCGGTCGTCAACACAACCCGACCAGGGGGAGCCGGTCGTCAACACAACCCGACCAGGGGGAGCCGGCCGTCAACACAACCCGACCAGGGGGAGCCGGCCGTCAACACAACCCGACCAGGGGGAGCCGGCCGTCAACACAACCCGACCAGGGGGAGCCGGTCGTCAACACAACCCGACCAGGGGGAGCCGGCCGTCAACACAACCCGACCAGGGGGAGCCGGTCGTCAACACAACCCGACCAGGGGGAGCCGGTCGTCAGCACAACCCGACCAGGGGGAGCCGGTCGTCAACACAACCCGACCAGGGGGAGCCGGTCGTCAACACAACCCGACCAGGGGGAGCCGGTCGTCAACACAACCCGACCAGGGGGAGCCGGTCGTCAACACAACCCGACCAGGGGGAGCCGGTCGTCAACACAACCCGACCAGGGGGAGCCGGCCGTCAACACAACCCGACCAGGGGGAGCCGGTCGTCAACACAACCCGACCAGGGGGAGCCGGCCGTCAACACAACCCGACCAGGGGGAGCCGGTCGTCAGCACAACCCGACCAGAGGGAGTCCCCCCTCCGCTGCTGGACTTCGTAAATTCTGCCGTTTTGCTCCTGAAGTTTTCAGTAATAGACTAATAGACTACAGATAGATAGAATAATAGACTAGTAATTGACTACACCATCAGTCTGCAACCTTTTCCAGTTGGAGTGCCAATTTATCTGACCGTTTCTGCAAATCTGTGTGCCAGTTATGATTTTCATATGCACATTTTCGTGGAACAGTTTCATTTGAATTATAATAGTATCTCAAAATCTTTGTCTGTGATTAATCTACATTCTAAATTAAAATTATACAAATCTAAAAGTAACTTTTATTGCCATTGCCAATTATGTAAAGATAGCCTACATAAAGCCAACAAATAAAAACATGGCATTCTGCAGGTAGAAAATATCTTGATAAAAATAAATATCCTAGAAATCACATTGGCTGCACATGGCCTGTCTACGACAAACTTGAAATATTGTATCAACTATCAACTGGGTCAGGAAACTCGGATAGCAAGCTTGCAGCATTGTATCAAATATTCTAGGCCCTCAGTTTCCTGCTACAGTGAGTTCTGGACAGTAATCAGGTATTTTATGACATTTCCACTGGATCAGAGCATTACATTTTTCCCTTTTCTGCTGAGTGTTTATCGAAATGGCGAGAGCTGGAAATATTTTACAAAAATACTTTGAGGAACTATTGTCATTCGCAATTGATTTTGATTAGACTTTGTTTACTTGCTGTTTGGAGGTGAAGAAAAAGTTACTTTGAGAAGCTCCACAACTCATTAGTGGTGGTGCATTAAGACAATCAGAAATACTATCAGACATCCCCAAATGGGGATAGGCCTACATTTGTGTGCAGGCCAGTTAGACTAGTCCTACTACTATATGGGTAATCAGGTGTACGTCCTTACTCAACATTGACAGGAGTGTTTCATACAAAAGACAATTAATAAATTGACCAAACTGACGCATCTTGCGGGGTCAGGTCTGGGTGGTCTGCCAGGGGCCGTTTCATTTAGTATCCGTTTGGTTCGGCATGGGGAATTATTGTATTTCTCCATAGTATGTTGTTCCGAAGTTGACCGACTGAAAGGGAGTGTAACTTTGATTATAATTACTCTTCCCTTAAGGAGGGAATCGAGGTTCAACACCTGTTTGGCCCCGCCCTTTCCTGGGTTGGTGAAGAGCGGCATTACATTTTAAGGAATAAATCCAAGCCTCACTCTCATCACCTGTGGACGGTGGTGCTTCCAGCGAGGCGTGAATTTAATAGTATGTTGTACCTAGTTTCCCTCCTTCAGGGAACAGTAGTTATAGTCATAACGTTACGCTTGTCATATGATGAACTTCAACTTAAATACAGGATCTTGCTGTCGGACAATTTTTTTGTATTCTGAAATGCAACAGTTTTCATGGGCACAGAAATACTAAATAATTTCAGAGTTTGCTAAATCCAATGGTTTTTAACTGAGTCATCTTGTAATCCAAGATGGTGTAGCATTAAGACCTGTTTGTTGTAAATGGTATGTATTTTTCGTCTTTTTTTGTATATATTGCAATATATTTAAATATTTTTCCATTTTTAAATTAAATATACCTTCCGGCAACCCGCCTCACCCAATATGATACGGATCAGCATTTTTTTTTTTAGACCTTATAGCTAGAACCTCCATCAGAAGCTAACCAGCTAATTAGCTACTAGATATTTAGTCATTGTTAGCCACTGCTAGTGGCCTTTACCTTTTTAGATCAGACACCAGCCGCTTTTAGCCTGGATAACACCTGCCAGTCTGCACTGCGCGATATCAACCCTGAGCATATCGGACTGTTTTTCTCTACATCACCATATTCCTGCCGTAAGCTCTGGACCTTTACACCAGATAATCGCAGCTGGCTAGCTGCTACCGAGTGGCCCAGCCCCGAAGCTAGCCTTGAGCCAGGCCCATCTCCCGGCCTTCTCAGTGGACCCTATGATCACTTGGCTACACAGCTGATGCCTCCCAGACTCTTCACTAAGACGACTAGAAGCCTCTACATCACCGGATTCCTGCCGTAAGTTCTGGACCTTTGCACCGGATTGGCTACAGTGGCTGACACCCTTGTCCCGAAGCTAGCAGCAGTTAGCCTCGAGCCAGGTGCATCTCCCGGCTAGCAAACAAAATTACTCCAGCTACAATACCTCTTTTGCCAGTTGGCCTGGACCCTTTGTTGACACGGAGCACCGCCGATCGATCACGACTGGTCTGCCGACGCAATTCCGTCCGATGTGCCCTCAACCGGCCTTTGACAGACGTCGGTGACGCCCTTGTCCCGAAGCTAGCACCAGTTAGCCTCGAGCCAGGGCCGGCTCCCAGCTAGCATAGTAATGACTACCTAGCGGCTTCCCTGGTTCATATATTGCTGTTCACTGGACCCTATGATCACTTGGCTACATAGCTGATGCCTGCTGGACTGTTCATTAATCACGGTACTCCATTTTGTTTATTTTGTTTCTGTTGGCCCCAGCCTCGAACTCAGGCCCTGTGTGTAGTTAACTGACCCTCTCAGCCCATTCATCGCCATTTTACGTGTTTTTGTTGTCTTAGCTGATTAACTGTTGTCTTACCCGTTGTTGTCTTAGCTAGCTCTCCCAATCAACACCTGTGATTGCTTTATGCCTCGCTTTATGTCTCTCTAATGTCAATATGCCTTGTATACTGTTGTTTAGGGTAGTTATCATTGTTTTGTTTTGCTGCGTAGCCCCTAGTCCCACTCAACATGCCTCAGAGAACTCTTTTGTCCCACTTCCCACACATGCGGTGACCTCACCTAGCATAACTGGTGCCTCCAGAGATGCAACCTCTCTTATCGTCACTCAATGCCTAGGTTTACCTCCACTGTACTCGCACCCTACCATACCCCTGTCTGTACATTATGCCTTGAATCTATCCTACCACGTCCAGAAATCTGCTCCTTTTATTCTCTGTTCCCAACGCACTAGACGACCAGTACTGATAGCCTTTAGCCGTACCCTCATCCTACTCCTCTGTTCCTCGGGTGATGTAGAGGTTAACCTAGGCCCTGTGTGTCCCCAGGCGCTCTCATTTGTTGACCTCTGTAACCATAAAAGCTTTGGTTTCATGCATGTTAACATCAGAAGCCTCCTCCCTAAGTTTGTTTTACTCACTGCTTTAGCACACTCCGCCAACTTTAATGTCCTTGCCGTTTCTAAATCCTGGCTTAGGAAGGCCACCAAAAATTCTGAAATTTCCATCCCCAACTACAACATTTTCCGTCAAGATAGAACTGTCAAAAAGAGAGTTGCAATCTACTGCAGAGATGGCCTGCAAAGAGTTCTGTCATACTTTCCAGTCCATGCCCAAACAGTTCGAGCTTCTAATTTTAAAAATTAATCTCTCCAGAAATAAGTCTCTCACAGTTGCCGCCTGTTACAGACCCCCCTCAGCTCCCAGCTGTGCCCTGGACACCATATGTGAATTGATTGCCCCCATCTATCTTCAGAGTTCGTCCTGTTAGGTGACCTAAACTGGAATATGCTTAAAACCTCTTGGCAATAGGGGGTGCTATTTGCACTTTGTAATAATTTCGTTCCCAAATTAAACTGCCTCGTACTCAATTCTTGCTCGTACAATATGCATATTATTATTATTATTGGATAGAAAACACTCTCTAGTTTCTAAAACCGTTTGAATTATTTCTCTGAGTGAAACAGAACTCATTCTGCAGCACATTTCCTGTCAGGGAGTGAGATTTCAGAAATCGAGGTCCCTGTTCTGAGGTCAGTTTATAAGTCCCCATGTAAGCCATCGGGCTACATGCACTGCATACGCCTTCCTCTAGATGTCAGTAAGCGGGGAGAATTTGAATGGAGTGGATTGCGCAATCTGGGGCCCTATATAACACCGTGGAACGGAAGTACCGTCCTTTTCAACGGTGCGCCTGGCGCAGCAGGGACATCACAGTGGCCTCCTGCAAAGCTTTCGTTTTAGCAGTTCTATATCTCCGGTCATGTTTTTATTCGTTATAGTTGTTTTAGACATCATAAGGTAGTTAATTTAAACCAATTTATAGCAGTTTATATCAGTTTATTGCGATTTTCTGGGATTTCTTTAAGACGCGCTATCACCAGTTGGACACCTTACCGGCACATAGCTAACGTTAGCGGCTATTTCGACAGGACAAGAGGACATCTTTCAACCAAAAGACGATTGTTCTGGAGAAAGGACACCTTGCCCAAGATTCTGATGGAAGCTCAGGAAATAGTAAGCAGTCTTTATGCTGTTAATTCGTACTTATGTTGACAAATGTCAAATAATAATTCCGCCATGAATTATGGTGCGGTCTCGCTTTAGCGCACGCTGTATTGTGCAGTAACGTTCATTTTTAAAATCTAACACAGCGGTTGCATTAAGACCTAATTTGTTTTTCATTTGCTGTCCAACCTGTATTTTTTAGTCACGTTTATGATTATTTATTGATTAGAATAGGTGCCTTTCCCAAGATTTCTCCTGACATTTTCTGGGCAGCTTGGCAACTTTTCTCATTGTATAACCACGATTTGTGCCGCTAAATATGCACATTTTCGAACAAACTCTATATGCATTGTGTTATAGGACTGTCATCTGAAGAATTCTGAGAAGGTTAGTGAAAAAATTTATATATTTTGGTGGTTTATACGTTATCGCTATTTTTGGCTTGAATCAATGCTGTTGTGATGTTTGCTATTGTGGTAAGCTAATATAACGCTATATTGTGTTTTCGCTGTAAAACTGTCACGTTCCTGACCTATTTCTGTTAGTTTGTTATATGTGTTAAGTGGTCAGGACGTGAGGTTGGGTGGGCATTCTATGTTTTCTGTTTCTATGTTGGTTTATGGGTTGCCTGGTATGGCTCTTAATTAGAGGCAGGTGTTTGGCGTTCCTCTAATTAAGAGTCATATTTAGGTAGGTGTTTTCACAGTGTTCGTTGTGGGTGATTGTCTCCTGTGTATGTCGTTACGCCACACGGGACTGGTTTCGGTTTGTTTGTTCAGTGTTTTTTTATGTGTAGGTTTTTTTTCCCTGTTCGTGCGTTCTCGTGTGTTATGTGAGTCCGTCGTTCAGATCTGTCTACACCGTTTATTTTGTTTTGTTAGTGTATTAGTCGAGTTCGTGTTTTTTCGTTAATAAATCATGTCTATAAACTCCGCTGCATTTTGGTTCGATCCCTGCTCATCCTCTTCTGATGAAGAGGAGGAGGAAAGCCGTTACAAAAACACTTAAAAAATCTGAAATATTGTCTGGATTCACAAGATCTGTGTCTTTCATTTGCTGTACGCTGTGTATTTTTAAGAAATGTTTTATGATGAGTAATTAGGTAATACACATTGCTCTCTGTAGTTATTCTAGTCGCTTTGGTGAGAGTTGTGATGGTGGCTGCAATGGTAAACTATGATTTATACCTGAAATATGCACATTTTCCTAACAAAACATATGCTATACAATAAATATGTTATCAGACTGTCATCTGATGAAGTTGTTTCTTGGTTAGTGGCTATTTATATCTTTATTTGGTCGAATTTGTAATAGCTACTGATGGAGTAAAAAACTGGTGGAGTAAAAAAAGTGGTGTCTTTTGCTAACGTGGTTAGCTAATAGATTTACATATTGTGTCTTCCATGTAAAATATTTTAAAAATCAGAAATGATGGCTGGATTCACAAGATGTGTATCTTTCATCTGGTGTCTTGGACTTGTGATTTAATGATATTTAGATGCTAGTATTTACTTGTGACGCTATGATAGGCTATGCTAGTCATCTTTTTTACTGATGGGGGCGGATCCGGGTTTGTGTGGAAGTAGAGGTTAACACCCCGGCCGTCCTACAATCCAAGCTAGATGCCCTCAATCTCACACAAATTATCAAGGAACACACCAGATACAACCCTAAATCCGTAAACATGGGCATCCTCATAGATATTGTCCTGACCAACTTGCCCTCCAAATACACCTCTGCTGTTTTCAATCAGGATCTCAGCGATCATTGCCTGCATCCGTTATGGGTCCGCGGTCAAACGACCACCCCTCATCACTGTCAAACGCTCCCTAAAACACTTCTGCGAGCAGACATTTCTAATCGACCTGGCCCGGGTATCCTGGAAGGATATTGACCTCATCCCGTCAGTAGGGGATGCCTGGTTGTTCATTAAAAGTAATTTCATCACCACCTTAAATAAGCATGCCCCTTTCAAAAAATGTGTAACTAAGAACAGATATAGCCCGTGATTGACTCCAGACCTGACTGCCCTCGACCAGCACAAAAACATCCTGTGGTGTACTGCACTAGCATCGAATAGTCCCCGCGATATGCAACTTTTCAGAGAAGTCAGGAACCAATACACACAGTCAGTTAGGAAAGCAAAGGCTAGCTTTTTCAAAGAGAAATTTGCATCCTGTAGCTCTAACTCCAAAAAGTTCTGGGGCACTGTAAAGTCCATGGAGAATAAGAGCACCTCATCCCAACTGCCCACTGCACTGAGGCTAGGAAACACTGTCACCACCGATAACTCCACGATAATCTAGAATTTCAATAAGCATTTCTCTACGGCTGGCCATGCTTTCCTCCTGGCTACCCCAACCCGGGCCAACAGCGCCGCACCCCCCGCAGCTACTTGCCCAAGCCTCCCCAGCTTCTCCTTCACCCAGTGTCCCACTATAATTGAGAATTTCAATAAGCAAGTTATTTTTAAATATCTAACACAGCGGTTGCATTAAGAACCAGTGTATATTTCATTTGCTGTACAACATGTATTTTTTAGTAAAGTTTATGATGAGTTCTTTGATTAGATTAGGTGACTGAAAAATATCTCCTGAGAATTTTGTGCATTTTTGCTACGTATTCACAATGTAAAACCACGATTTGTACCTCTAAATATGCACATTTTCAAACAAAACATAAATGTATTGTATAACTTGATGTTATAAGACTGTCATCTGATGAAGTTGTCCAAAGGTTAGTGATTGATTTTATATTTATTGCTGTTTTTTGCGAAAGCTACCTTTGCGGTGAATAAATGCGTTTGTATGTTTGGCTATTGTGGTAAGCTAATATAACTCTATATTGTGTTTTCGCTGTAAAACACTTAAAAAATCGGAAATATTGGCTGGATTCACAAGATGTTTATCTTTCATTTGCTGTACACCTTGTATTTTTCATAAATGTTTTATGATGAGTATTTATGTATTTCACGTTGCTCTCTGTAATTATTCTGGCTGTTTTGGTGCTATTTGTGACGGTAGCTGCAATGTATAACCAAGATTTGCAGCTCTAAATATGCACATTTTTGAACAAAACATAAATGTATTGTGTAACATGATGTTATCTGATGAAGTTTTCAAAGGTTAGTGATTAATTGTATCTCTATTTGTGGCTTTTGTGAAAGCTATGTTGGCGGTGGATAAATAGCGTTGTGTGTTTGGCTATTGTGGTGAGCTAACATAAATATATATTGTGTTTTCGCTGTAAAACATTTTTAAAATCGGACATGTTGGCTGGATTCACAAGATGTTTATCTTTCATTTGCTGTATTGGACTTGTTAATGTGTGGAAGTTAAATATTTCGGAAAAATATTTTTTGAATTTCGCGCTCTGCGACGGCAGCAGAATGTTGTGGGTTCCGGGGCGAGAAAGGTTAACAAACAGATCACTGACCATTTCGAATCCCACCGTACCTTCTCCGCTGTGCAATCCGGTTTTCGAGCTGGTCACGGGTGCACCTCAGCCACGCTCAAGGTACTAAACGATATCGTAATCGCCATCGATAAAAGACAGTACTGTGCAGCCGTCTTCATCGACCTGGACAAGGCTTTCGACTCTGTCAATCACCGTATTCTTATCGGCAGACTCACCAGCCTTGGTTTCTCAAATGACTGACTCGCCTGGTTCACCAAATAACAAACTAACCAACCTCCAAATGAACTTCAATGCCATACAACACTCCTTCTGTGGCCTCCAACTGCTCTTAAAAGCAAGTAAAACTAAATGCATGCTCTTCAACCGATCGCTGCCCTCACCCGCTCACCCGACTAGCATCACTACTCTGGACGGTTCTGACTTAGAATAGGTGGACAACTACAAATACCTAGGTGTCTGACTAGACTGTAAACTCTCCTTCCAGACTCACGTTAAGCATCTCCAATCCTAAATTGAATCTAGAATTGGCTTCCTATTTCGCAAAAAAGCCTCCTTCACTCACGCTGCCAAACACCATCGTAAAACGGATCAGCGACGTAATTTACAAAATAGCCTCCAACACTCTACTCAGCAAATTGGATGCAGTCTATAACAGTGCCATCCGTTTTGTCACTAAAGCCCCATATACCACCCACCACTGCGACCTGTATGCCCTAGTCGGCTGGCCCTCGCTAAATATTCGTCGCCAAACCCATTGTCTCCAGGTCATCTATAAGTCTTTGCTAGGTAAAGCTCCACCTTAACTCAGCTCAGTGGTCACCATAGCAACACCCACCCGTAGCACGCGCTCCAGCAGGTATATCTCACTGGTCATCCCCAAAGCCAACACCTGCTTTGGCCGCCTTTACTTCCAGTTCTCTGCTGCCAATGACTGGAACGAATTGCAAAAATCCCTGAAGTTGGAGACTTATATCTCCCTCACTAACTTTAAGCATCAGCTATCTGAGCAGCTTACCGATCGCTGCAGCTGTACACAGCCCATCTGTAAATAGCCCATCCAACTGCCTACCTCATCCCCATGTTTTTATTAACTTTTTTTGCTCTTTTGCGCACCAGTATTTCTACTTGCACAACATCATCTGCACATCTATCACTCCAGTGTTAATTTGCTGAATTGTAATTACTTCGCTACTATGGCCTATTTATTGCCTTACCTCCGTACTCCATTTGCACACACTATATAGATGTTTATATTGTGTTACTGACTGTACGTTTGTTTATCCCACGTGTAACCCTGTGTTGTTTTGTCACACTGCTTTGCTTTATCTTGGCCAGGTTGCAGTTGTATATGAGAACTTGTTCTCAACTGGCCGACCTGGTTAAATAAAGGTTAAATTAAAAAAATCTAAAAATAATAATCGTAACTTTATTGACAACACCCAAATTGATACTGTCATTAACGCGGTTCTTCAATAATTACACATAATTCTTAATACTGTAGCTGTTTAGTTAGTCACATGTTCAACTATCATCAGCTGAATCAGGAAATCATTTACTGAATGACAGTCAAATGACAAACATCACGACATGCAACAACAACCAAAGTGCTTCTTCATTCATTACTCTGGTAAAGACAGTTATGCCGTGCTCCACGTTGGATCAAACATCCCTAACAAATTGATGTTTATAATGTTATTGTCTGCTTGATTTACTGTAGGGTCTCGTTAGTCTGTTTGCACACAGAGATACTTAGCTCATATTGTGTAGAGAACTGTTCCTTGATGGATAGGCTATTGAACAACACACACATCTATTTTCCTATATTTATTCTTAGGTGAAGTTCTGGGTCCTACAGTAGGTCTATGTTATTGTTAGGTGAAGTTATGGGTCCTACAGTGGGTCTATGTTATTGTTAGGTGAAGTTATGGGTTCTACAGTAGGTCTATGTTGTTGTTAGGTGAAGTTATGGGTCCTACAGTAGGTCTATGTTGTTGTTAGGTGAAGTTATGGGTCCTACAGTAGGTCTATGTTGTTGTTGGTTGAAGTTATGGGTCCTACAGTAGGTCTATGTTATTGTTCGGTGAAGTTATGGGTTCTACAGTAGGTCTATGTTATTGTTCGGTGAAGTTATGGGTTCTACAGTAGGTCTATGTTATTGTTAGGTGAAGTTATGGGTTCTACAGTAGGTATATGTTGTTGTTAGGTGAAGTTATGGGTCCTACAGTAGGTCTATGTTATTGTTCGGTGAAGTTATGGGTTCTACAGTAGGTCTATGTTGTTGTTAGGTGAAGTTGTGGGTCCTACAGTAGGTCTATGTTATTGTTAGGTGAAGTTATGGGTCCTACAGTGGGTCTATGTTGTTGTTAGGTGAAGTTATGGGTCCTACAGTAGGTCTATGTTATTGTTAGGTGAAGTTATGGGTCCTACAGTAGGTCTATGTTATTGTTAGGTGAAGTTATGGGTCCTACAGTAGGTCTATGTTATTGTTAGGTGAAGTTATAGGTCCTACAGTAGGTCTATGTTATTGTTAGGTGAAGTTATGGGCTCTACAGTAGGTCTATGTTATTGTTAGGTGAAGTTATGGGTTCTACAGTAGGTCTATGTTGTTGTTAGGTGAAGTTATGGGTCCTACAGTAGGTCTATGTTGTTGTTAGGTGAAGTTATGGGTCCTACAGTAGGTCTATGTTATAGTTATGGGTTCTACAGTAGGTCAATGTTGTTAGGTGAAGTTATGGGCCAATTTGCCAAACAGTGTACAAACCCTCATTGTCAGGCTGATGGAAAAGCCAAAGAGCATTTTACTGGTTGAAGTGTTTTTTAAATACAAAGCGGTTGATTTGTGATGACACAAACATTATATTAAGCAGGACATTCAAACGATCCTTACAATTATAATCCAAAGTAGTGTGAAATGCACTCATAAGCAACCTGGAAATGAGGGTTACTCCCCTGAGTTTTCCCCTTTTCACATTCAGAATACATTGTGAAAAACTAAAATCTTTGCTCACCATTTTTGCTCCTGGCAGATATACTACGTCCATAACTAGTGGTTTCCTCATTACCAGATATACTACATCCATAACAAGTGGTTTCCTCATTACCAGATATACTACATCCATAACTAGTGGTTTCCCCATTAGCAGATATACTACATCCATAACTAGTGGTTTCCTCATTAGCAGATATACTACATCCATAACTAGGGGTTTCCTCATTACCAGATATACTACATCCATAACTAGTGGTTTCCTCATTACCAGATATACCACATCCATAACTAGCGGTTTCCTCATTAGTATGGAGGAGTTTCTGCAATCAAATCGACCTCGTGCCGCAATTTTAGCAACACAGAAAGGGGCCTGTATTGGAGGTCAAAAGTCGTCTGCCACACTGCTTAGAGGTTAAACAACATTTCTAGCATACAATCTTAGATGTTACTACTAATGTGAAAACAATACAAAATATGACTTGTTGCTCATTTTAAGACAATTGTCAAATCATTTTAACATTCATTACAGACATCAATTGTTGTACAACATCATGGCTATGCTGTTGGCATCACCTTTTACAGTGGATTACCGCTGTTGTGGGCCTTTAATCATCTGTCTGACTTTGTTGTTCACACAGGAGAGATACGGGACTATCGTGGATCCTCTGGGGAGCCTCAACAACCTCATGATGCTGTAGAGGCAGAGAAGAGTCTCTCCAGATCAGAACACCTCAAGAAACACCAGCAGAGATCCACAGGGAAGGGAACTCACTGCTGCTCTGACTGTGGGAAGAGATTCACCTCATCAGGCATTACAATTCATCAGAGAACACACACAGGAGAGAAACCCTATAGCTGTGGTCAATGTGGGAAGAGATGTACTACATTTGGCCAGCTGACTGTACACCAGAGAACACACACAGGAGAGAAACCGTATAGCTGTAGTCAATGTGGGAAGAGTTTTACTACATCTAGCAATCTGACTGTACACCAGAGAACACACACAGGAGAGAAAGCTTATAGCTGTGATCAATGTGGGAAGAGTTTTACTACATCTGCCCAACTGACTATACACCAGAGAATACACACAGGAGAGAAACCGTATAGCTGTGGTCAATGTGGGAAGAGTTTTGGTCAATCTAGCACTCTGACTCTTCACCAGAGAATACACACAGGAGAGAAATCTTATAGCTGTGGTCAATGTGGGAAGAGTTTTGGTCAATCTAGCACTCTGACTCTACACCAGAGAATACACACAGGAGAGAAATCTTATAGCTGTGGTCAATGTGGGAAGAGTTTTGGTCAATCTAGCACTCTGACTCTACACCAGAGAATACACACAGGAGAGAAATCGTATAGCTGTGGTCAATGTGGGAAGAGTTTTGGTCGATCTGGCCACCTGACATTACACCAGAGAACACACACAGGAGAGAAACCTTATAGCTGTGGTCAATGTGGGAAGAGTTTTGGTCGATCTGACCAATTGACATCACACCAGAGAACACACACAGGAGAGAAACCTTATAGTTGTGGTCAATGTGGGAAGAGTTTTGGTCAATCTAGCACTCTGACTCTACACCAGAGAATACACACAGGAGAGAAATCTTATAGCTGTGGTCAATGTGGGAAGAGTTTTGGTCGATCTGACCAACTGACATCACACCAGAGAACACACACAGGAGAGAAACCTTATAGTTGTGGTCAATGTGGGAAGAGTTTTGGTCAATCTAGCACTCTGACTCTACACCAGAGAATACACACAGGAGAGAAACCTTATGTTCAGTGTGACAAAATACATACATGAAGGAGTTATTTTGTGATATCAATGAATTAATGTCACAATGTAGAATGTTTTAACATTGTAGTATGAGTATTTTAAGGAGTTTCTCAATGTAGAACCCTAATTCAATTGATTTCAGCATGATATGGATATTAGCCTTGGGAAAAATCCAGGCTCTGAATGAAAAGAGTACTATTTATGTGATTTAACAAAAAGTGACGAACACAAAAAGAGCTGTGTTACACTTACCACGTTGGTGACCCGCTTGAATCAAAATGCAACACCTCAAAATGTAGCTAGCTGTTTTCTACAAATTGTCCTCTAACCAGGGATGTACACATTATTCCCAGATTCCGTGTGGTTTTTGAGCTGTTAGTTTTAACAGGACATGCAACCTCATCTCCCTCCTGTCACACAATTAATTTTGACATGATATCGATGAATAATGACAAATAAGTGTTGCGTTCCTTTGTTTAGCGACCCCTAAATTTAAATGCATCACTCCAATATGTAGCTGACTGTCTTCTGCAGGTTGTCCTCTAACCATTGAGCTAAAAGATATCTCCCACTTCCATGTGTTTTTTTTGTTGTTAGTTTCAACAGCACGAACAACCTGATTTCCCCCCCTAATTGATATCAGTGATTTATTGCTACTTGTCAAAACAACAGCGTTTCTGGTGCTTGTGCAGTTTATAAGGAGCTTGTTTATATAAATACAAGTAATATGATTATTGTGGCAGATGTTTGTGTATATAGCACATTTTACGTTTAGGTTTTCAATTTATCACAAACTGTTTCTGCATTTGGATTTGGAACTGCAACTGTGACATTGGGGATATCCCACCTAGCAAAATGTCATTGAAAATCAGACTATGCCCGACAATATAAGTTTGGTTTTAGTTGAAAGTTTAAAAGATTTTTTTTTAAATTTCAACATACTTGCAGCCTATACACATGGACGCTGTATAATAAATCAGTCTATAATCAATTTTATTAACAATCCTAATAAATTGAGTCATAAATATAAAATATATTTGTTGTCTGTTGTGTTACAGACTTTGGTTTTTCCATTTATGTTTTGAGGTTGGACTTTAGGACGTCGGAATTTAGGACGTCTAGCTCATTAGCTCGTAGGACGCACTGATTGGTGTCACCGCGTTAGTCACTATGTGTTACACTTGTGCTGGCTTGTCCATCTCGTTAGTGGGAAGGTGTTTCACCTGAGCTGGTCCAGGTTCTATTTAAGAGTGTCTGGCCCAGTGCTCCAGTTGTCTTGATAGATGTGGAGAGTCAACACCTTTAGTTGCTCCACCTTTTTGGTTTGCTTCCTGTCTGTGAGTTTTTCTTTTGTTTGCCTCTTCTTTGGCAGGTTTAGTGGGTCTCATGGTGGGTGTCTTTTAGGTCCCAGTTGTTGTTACTAGTCAATTTTCATTGGACACCCCCATAGTGTCTTTCAGAACCCCTCCTAAAAAACAAGCTAATATTTTTGGTTGAATATTTTAACATTTTAATCAATGGCATTTCCTTAGGATGCTCATTAGTCTTTAAGTTGTATTTTTATCCTCTTATGTTTGTGTACTAAATATTTCTGTTTATTTTCATAGGTTTTTCCTGTGAAGCCATTGTGTTGCATCCATGTCTGAAATGTGCTGTATAAATAAAGCTTGATTTGAACATATTGCAAAACAAATTAATCAAATGACTGACCAATCAACAGAGTCTTGGTCCGTCTTAGTATGAGAACAGTATCAATCCCACTTTTCCAGCCTGCTGAAGGTGTGGTGGAGTGGTAACCACCACCCCCGGCTCTACCAGGGGCTTGAGGTGGTCACCCACAGCTCTGCTTATGTTCTGTGGCCTTGCCGTTCCATTTATTGACAGCCCCTGCAACACAGAAACACATTTAATCATATTATATACAACACTCAAAGTAATGGATATGGAGCATCTATGGCCTCCGTTACACCTGGCACCTAAATGTGACTTCTGTCATCTGATCACTCCAAGCTGCATTAAGTTCAGATCTACCAGGATGGGCCTTTGACATAGTCTGGATGCAGTCAGGCCACCAAATATGCCTAAGCAATATACAGAGATGGGGTGAATGAGTGGGGAAAAGTACATTTTACACAAATGACCTTCATAATATCAAAGAACAAATGTGTGTGCCTGAGAAATTTCATCAATATCAGTGGACAATTTGCACTAATGTAAATAAACATAGATGATGGAACATATTCCCTTTTGCTGACGTGATGAACCACTAAGGGGACATAAATATTTACCATCTAAACCATGTGTGACCTCTCACCTCTCTGGCTGTAGAAGTGTTCTTCCTAACCAGTCCCTCAACAGCTCTCTGACTGAGCTCCACCCTCACTGGGTCTTCAGAGGAGAGGAAGGCTGAGGAGGGATGGAAGGATGAATGGATCAGTCAGTCAATAAAGTGTAGAGCTGCTGTCTGACAAAATCACTATTTTAGTAGTTCATTAAAGTAAATAAGGCTTTATGACTGCTGAATACCAACTATCAATCACTTAGATCATGTATTTTCAGGTAGAGATACATCCTTGGGACTTCCCTAGCCCATTGAAGTTGACGTTTAAAATGGTTAAGTTAGGGGTTAGGGTTCAGGGTAGGGATGTCCCAAGGATCCCAGATAGCATTGACCATTGTGCATTTGTAACCGATGTGAAATGACGAGCTGGTTAGCGGGGTGCGTGCTAATAGCGATGGTAACGATGGTTCGTAGGTGTCAGTTGTTGATGTGTGCAGAGGGTCCCTGGTTCGAGCCCAGGTAGGGGGGAGGAGAGGGACGGAAGCTATACTGTTACACATTCTTCGGTCTCTTTTACGTAGCAGGTGTAAAAGAAACAAAGACAAGTAGGCGCTCAGGTCATTATGGTCATTGTAGTTAAAAACAAATAGCATCTAATGCGTAACTGTATGTGGGGTTGTTAGAGAAGAATGTGATTGTCAGCCCTAACAATCCATTCTAGCACCTCATCAGGCTCTGTAAAAGTCTTCATTTATGACGTGTTCCTTCTAATCCAGGGGACAGCAGAGGAACTTCATCGATTCCACTCCTTCATCAATACAAGCAGTAAACATCTGAAATTCACCCTCACCTTTGATGAGCATGAAACAAGTTACCGTATGGTAGGACGATACTTTTCTCATCAATCATCTTAAATACTTCAACTGGAAATCAACCAATCCTCTGTTGTTAATGCAATAGAAAGGTTGCTGGGCAACGTAGAGAAATAAAATGTTGCAGTTTGAGGCCATGTGGCGGACAGTGATGCAGGAGGTGTGTTCTAGTGGGTCTGGTGTGATGTAGTTAATGGAGATGGAGGTGTGTTCTAGTGGGTCTGGTGTGATGTAGTTAATGGAGATGGAGGTGTGTTCTAGTGGGTCTGGTGTGATGTAGTTAATGGAGATGGAGGTGTGTTCTAGTGGGTCTGGTGTGATGTAGTTAATGGAGATGGGGGTGTGTTCTAGTGGGTCTGGTGTGATGTAGTTAATGGAGATGGAGGTGTGTTCTAGTGGGTGTGATGTAGTTAATGGAGATGGAGGTGTGTTCTAGTGGGTCTGGTGTGATGTAGTTAATGGAGATGGAGGTGTGTTCTAGTGGGTCTGGGCAGGTGTGATGTAGTTAATGGAGATGGAGGTGTGTTCTAGTGGGTCTGGGCAGGTGTGATGTAGTTAATGGAGCTGGAGGTGTGTTCTAGTGGGTCTGGGCAGGTGTGATGTAGTTAATGGAGCTGGAGGTGTGTTCTAGTGGGTCTGGGCAGGTGTGATGTAGTTAATGGAGATGGAGGTGTGTTCTAGTGGGTCTGGGCAGGTGTGATGTAGTTAATGGAGATGGAGGTGTGTTCTAGTGGGTCTGGGCAGGTGTGATGTAGTTAATGGAGATGGAGGTGTGTTCTAGTGGGTCTGGGCAGGTGTGATGTAGTTAATGGAGATGGAGGTGTGTTCTAGTGGGTCAGGTGTGATGTAGTTAATGGAGATGGAGGTGTGTTCTAGTGGGTCTGGGCAGGTGTGATGTAGTTAATGGAGATGGAGGTGTGTTCTAGTGGGTCTGGGCAGGTATGATGTAGTTAATGGAGATGGAGGTGTGTTCTAGTGGGTCTGGGCAGGTGTGATGTAGTTAATGGAGATGGAGGTGTGTTCTAGTGGGTCTGGGCAGGTGTGATGTAGTTAATGGAGATGGAGGTGTGTTCTAGTGGGTCTGGGCAGGTGTGATGTAGTTAATGGAGATGGAGGTGTGTTCTAGTGGGTCTGGGCAGGTGTGATGTAGTTAATGTTTCTATGACGTTGTCGTCTGTATGTTTTGTATTGTTTATAAAAAGATAAATAAAATATTTTTCCCAATGCAAAGTTACACCTCACTGTGCTATATTTGGAGTTATTACATTAAACCAATCAGAATTCAGAAGAATGCCAAAGTCAGGTGTGAAGTAATATGGAGGACCAGACTATTCCTTATGATGTAAACTACAACAGAAATATCTTCAAATGTAGATCTTCAAATTAAACCAATCGTTTGCACTCATGACTTGAGTGATTAAAGTAAACCAACGTTTTGGAAATACAAAACGCCATCTAACCAAATATCAAAGAATGTTATCTTAGTTAGCTATATGCAGTTATCAGTTATATTAGCCAGCCAGCTAACATTAGCTAAATGCAGTTATCTTAGCCAGCCAGCTAACGTTAGCTATATGCAGTTTGTTAGGATTTATGTTTATGCACTATAGCCTGCTAGCACATTGTTTTGTTACACACACATACACACAAACAATACAGATGTGTGTAAGGACTGACCAACACAGGCCATAAAAGCTGTGGACAGTCTGGAGAGGGGAGGGGTGCATCTCTCTAGACCAACCAGGAGGTTAGAATACAGGACAATACCATATTAGGAACTGTTTCAGTCTGTGGTCTGTGGTCAGTCTGGAGAGGGGAGGGGTGCATCTCTCTAGGCCAACCAGGAGGTTAGAATACAGGACAATACCATATTAGGAACTGTTTCAGTCTGTGGTCTGTGGTCAGTCTGGAGAGGGGAGGGGTGCATCTCTCTAGGCCAACCAGGAGGTTAGAATACAGGACAATACCATATTAGGAACTGTTTCAGTGTAGAATCGACAGACACAAGACGGATCTAATCTACCCAGCAACCAGATGTGGACAAAGGAAAGTGCCAAGGGCCGGCAAAGGCGGGGCAAAGTCTAAACCACGCCCAGCCTCTACTGTGACATGCGTTGAAACTACGTCATCACGGTATAAGAACAGCTGTTTACGTACTTCCTGCCAGTTCTCTGATCTACCCTGCGCGGTGATACAGCGAACCCGTATATACGAAAATTGCATTTGCCATTCATTGTTTGCGGTAGTTAAACATAATTAAAGAAAGTTAGCAGACCTTGCTTTTTATTTATCCTGACACTGGATGTGTTACACACAGCGTTCACAAGTTATCTTAGCCAGCCAGCTAACATTAGCTAAATGCAGTTATCTTAGCCAGCCAGCTAACATGAGCTATATGCAGTTATCTTAGCCGGCCAGCTAACGTTAGCTATATGCAGTTATCTTAGCCGGCCAGCTAACATTAGCTATATGCAATTATCTTAGCCGGCCAGCTAACATTAGCTATATGCAGTTATCTTAGCCAGCCAGCTAATGTTAGCTAAATGCAGTTATCTTAGCCAGCCAGCTAACGTTAACTATATGCAGTTATCTTAGCCAGCCAGCTAACATTAGCTATATGCAGTTATCTTAGCCAGCCAGCTAACGTTAGCTATATGCAGTTATCTTAGCCAGCCAGCTAACATTAGCTATATGCTGTTAACTTAGCCGACCAGCTAACGTTAGCCATATGCAGTTATCTTAGCCGGCCAGCTAACATTAGCTATATGCAGTTATCTTAGCCGGCCAGCTATATGCAGTTATCTTAGCCGGCCAGCTAACATTAGCTATATGCAGTTATCTTAGCCGGCCAGCTAACGTTAGCTATACGCAGTAATCTTAGCCGACCAGCTAACGTTAGCTATATGCAGTTATCTTAGCCGACCAGCTAACGTTAGCTATTTAGCCAACTAGCTATTAGCCTAACCAGCGTAGCCAACCAGCACCGACACCATTTAGAACCAAACTAACAAAACTTAAACGTGTTTGCAGATCAAAAGATCAGAGACAAACAGAATGATGGGAGAAAATTAACCTTCAGAAGTCATTGATCAATGCTTCAATAGTAATGAGTAGTTATTTATGATGTAAGGTGATTTGTAGAGCAGTCAGTTGGCAGTCGCCTGCAGTGTCGAACCAAACCAAACCAATCAGGTGGTTGTTCGATGAAACGAATCTTCAGACGTCATTGATCACGTGCTGCTGATAAAGTGATACAGCCATCAGCACACTGCTTTGAAGTTTAATGCTTTCAAGGCCTCGTACCTCCGGTATCAAACATAACATCCCCATCGAAAAGTTGACAATACAAAAAGGAACAAGCAGGTTGATTTCCTCTGTCATTTTGAGCCCACGGCAAGAAGGCACCAGAGCCCACCGTGCTAACGGGTTCCCACTAGATAACACAACCACACAGTTAATGAAAAGCATGAGGTGAAGCTTGAGCTAGATATCAACCTATCGAGCTAGTGTGACCTTCCTGGTCTCTCAAGTCACTGAGTCAACACAGGAAGGAGCAATGGATGGATAGTTCATTTATTTCCAAAGCTGCAATGACGGGACACACACAGTATGGATGAATGATCAGTAGTGACGGGATATAAATAGCACTCCCACAGCAATTCTACATAAATCTGCCCTATGATATACTAACAAAAAAACTATTGAAATGTCTATCAAAGTCATTGTGATCGTATAGTGGATTTAACCATTCCTACTAATTCCTAATTTACTATTATAAATGAATCAATTGTTTCCATGTGTCTCATATTCACTACATCAGAATAAACTGTCATCCATTTTAGTATCAAAATATATCAAATTAACCTGAAAAATGACTCAATGTCCCCCTCTACAGGCGAGGAAGTATAATACACCTAAACTAACAAAACCGGGCTAATAAACTGTCTGAAGTTCATGAGTTTATAAAACATATACTTTATACATTTGTCATAAATGACCTGCATTGATGAGACACACAGTCTGGATGAACGATCAGTAGTCGCCAGGGTAAAAATAGCACTCCTAAAGAAGATGCATTTACCAATTTGAAAGAGGGAACTTTAGCCGAACCCATAAAGCTCTTTAGACGCTTTAGTGTATATTAGCCACTGTATTTTAAACCCTTGTCTGTCGTCTAGTTGGTTAGTTATCCTATTTAATTTCATATTTACGGTGTTGTTATTATTCAGCTAGCGGGCTGGTTAAGTTAGCATTAGCCTAGCTAGCTAACATCTCCGACCATGAGTTCACTAAATGACTCTCTTCCTGCTGAAGAAGAGACGGTCTGCTGGACGGAGAAAGAAGCTCTCATCAAAGAGGAGGAGGAAGAGAAGGCTGTTACAATACAAAAACAAGTAGAGGGTGAAGCTGTTACCGGGAAAGAAGAAGAGAAAGACGTTACAGTGAAAGAAGAGGCGTTCAGAGTGAAAGAGGAGGAGGGTGTTACAGTAAAAGATGAGGAGGATTCAGTTTTTGAAGTGAAAGCGGAGGATGGGGAGTTTACGGTCTCATCGGAAGAAGAGGAGGAGGAAACTGGATATCTGGGCCCGATTTCCCAAACGCAATTTAAGGCATCCTGTGGTTCTAAAGATGAACTTAGCCATAAGATGGTTTTGAGAAACCGGGCCGTGATTACCACTGGTAAGTACTGTCTTAAAAACAGAGGTACAAACTCTGCAGTTGTTGAACTGATGTTTGGTGTTAAAGGGGAAATCTGTAATAGCCATTGATTATTGAAGAATATAACACATGCCTCATGAGCTTAGTTCAACTGTTGTACCCCATCAGAACCCCAAAATAAGCTTTTTTTACTTCAATGTTTAGAAACAATGTAAATCAACACTGTAAAGCCTCACACTATAATGTTGATATCATGGATGGTCAGTCCTTGCATCCATAGGTCTGTCTATGAATTTGAGAGTAGTTAAATGTCTCCAGGCCCATCATCATCTTATTACCAAAACAGTGGTGGAATGACTGCTTTGTTATTGTTTCAACTTCAGATTGGTTGATTGATGTGTGGCTTTTTTAAAGGGACAACCTAGGATTTAAACAGCAACAAAATGGCTGCCAAGAGACTTGGTTTGGTAAACAGCTGAGGGATGGGGGCTGGAGAAATGTAACCACTCTCAAATTCATTGAGAAAGCTATTGTAGCAACCGTAACCCAACACCTAGCGATCTCGTCAAGAAGTTCAGACATCTTGGCGTAACAGTTATAAGGTGTTGGCTTGACGGTCACTAGACCCAGGTTTGAGTTCAGCTCAGGGCAACCCCCTGAATTCACTACACTATGAATACAAGGACTGGCCATCCATGATATCATAATGATAGTTTTACCAGGTTTCTAGGATATATAGTATATTCTAGTATTCATCCATGATGTCATAATGATAGTTTTACCAGGTTTCTAGGATATATAGTATATTCTAGTATTCATCCATGATGTCATAATGATAGTTTAACCAGGTTTCTAGGCTATATAGTATATTCTAGAATTCATCCATGATGTCATAATGATAGTGTAACCAGGTTTCTAGGATATATAGTATATTCTAGAATTCATCCATTATGTCATAATGATAGTTTAACCAGGTTTCTAGGATATATAGTATATTCTAGAATTCATCCATGATGTCATAATGATAGTTTAACCAGGTTTCTAGGCTATATAGTATATTCTAGTATTCATCCATGATGTCATAGTGATAGTTTAACCAGGTTTCTAGGCTATATCGTATATTCTAGAATTGCCAGTGTAGATTTCCTGTGGAGGCTAATTATTAGAGCTGTTGATAAGTCATTGTATAATATTCAGCCAATTTTTTTTCATGTCTTTACATTAATGGCAAGACATACCTAGATGCAATTACATTCATGAATTGGTTTGAAACCTTTGTTTTAAACCCTTCTCAAAGTTGGTGCCTTGACAGATTTGTAAAAAATGGTTTGTCATTTCATCCCATGTGTTTTTATAAAATCTGTATGTACTGAACTTGTATGATGCTTTAAGCATTCTGTTTGATTAAATAATTAAGACACACAAATGACTCGAAGTCATAACTAGAGGGAGCCGGTCGTCAACATAACCCGACCAGAGGGAGCCGGTCGTCAACATAACCTGACCAGAGGGAGCCGCTCGTCAACATAACCCGACCAGAGGGAGCCGCTCGTCAACACAACCCGACCAGAGGGAGCCGCTCGTCAACATAACCCGACCAGAGGGAGCCGCTCGTCAACATAACCCGACCAGAGGGAGCCGCTCGTCAACATAACCTGACCAGAGGGAGCCGGTCGTCAACATAACCCGACCAGAGGGAGCCGGTCGTCAACATAACCCGACCAGAGGGAGCCGCTCGTCAACATAACCCGACCAGAGGGAGCCGGTCGTCAACATAACCCGACCAGAGGGAGCCGCTCGTCAACATAACCTGACCAGAGGGAGCCGCTCGTCAACATAACCTGACCAGAGGGAGCCGGTCGTCAACATAACCTGACCAGAGGGAGCCGGTCGTCAACATAACCTGACCAGAGGGAGCCGGTCGTCAACATAACCTGACCAGAGGGAGCCGCTCGTCAACATAACCCGACCAGAGGGAGCCGGTCGTCAACATAACCCGACCAGAGGGAGCCGCTCGTCAACATAACCTGACCAGAGGGAGCCGCTCGTCAACATAACCCGACCAGAGGGAGCCGGTCGTCAACATAACCTGACCAGAGGGATTCGCTCGTCAACATAACCTGACCAGAGGGAGCCGGTCGTCAACACAACCCGACCAGAGGGAGCCGGTCGTCAACATAACCTGACCAGAGGGAGCCGCTCGTCAACACAACCCGACCAGAGGGAGCCGGTCGTCAACATAACCTGACCAGAGGGAGCCGGTCGTCAACACAACCTGACCAGAGGGAGCCGGTCGTCAACACAACCCGACCAGGGGGAGCCGCTCGTCAACACAACCTGACCAGAGGGATTCGCCCCTCCGCTGCTGGACTTCGTAAATTCTGCCGTTCTGCTACTTAAGTTTTCAGTAGTAGACTAATAGTCTACAGATAGATAGACTATTTCAAACAAAAGACAATTAATAAATTGACAAAACTGACGCATCTTGTAGGGTCAAGTCTGGATGGTCTGCAGGGGGCTGTTTCATTTAGTATCCGTTTGGGTCGGCATGGGGAATGATTGTATTTCCCCATAGTATGTTGTACCGAAGTTGAATGACTGAAAGGAAGTGTAACTTTGATTATAATTGCACTTCCCTGAAGGAGGGAAATGAGGTACAACACCTGTTTGTCCCCGCCCTTTCCTGTGTCGGTGAAGAGCGGTATTAAAGAGCAGAATAAATCCAAGCCTCTCATCACCTGTGGGTGGTGGGGCTTCCAGCAAGGCGTGGATTTGATCGTATGTTGTACCTAGTTTCCCTCCTTCAGGGAACAGTAGTTATAGTCATAACGTTACGCTTGTCATATGATGAACTTCAACTTAAATACGGGATATTGCTGTCGGACAATTTTTTTGTATTCTGAAATGCACTCCACCCACTTATCATTTAGTGGCTCCTTATGTTACGCTGGGAAAACCGTTTTCATGTTCTAGTCCCACTCAACATGCCTCAGAGAACTCTTTTGTCCCACCTCCCACACATGCGGTGACCTCACCTAGCATAACTGGTGCCTCCAGAGATGCAACCTCTCTTATCGTCACTCAATGCCTAGGTTTACCTCCACTGTTCTCACACCCTACCATACCCCTGTCTGTACATTATGCCTTGAATCTATCCTACCACGCCTAGAAATCCTTTTTATTCTGTTCCCAACGTACTAGACGACCAGTTCTGATAGATGGGGGGGGGGGGCAATCAATTCACATATGGTGTCCAGGGCACAGCTGGGAGCTGAGGGTGGTCTATAACAGTCTATAACAGGTATTTGTAGTTGTCCACATATTCTAAGTCAGAGCCGTCCAGAGTAGTGATGTTGGACAGGCGGGCAGGTGCAGGCAACGATCGGTTGAAGAGCTTGTTCTTATTCTCCATGGACTTTACAGTGTCCCAGAACTTTTTTGAGTTTGTGTTGCAGGAAGCAAATTTCTGCTTGAAAAAGCTAGCCTTGGCTTTTCTAACTGCCTGTGTATATTGGTTTCTAGCTTCCCTGAAAAGTTGCATATCACGGGGGCTGTTCGATGCTAATGCAGAACGCCATAAGATGTTTTTCTGTTGGTTAAGGGCAGTCAGGTCAGGAGAGAACCAAGGGCTATATCTGTTCCTGGTTCTAAATTTCTTGAATGGGGCATGCTTATTCAAGATGGTGAGGAAGGCATTTAAAAAAAATATCCAGGCATCCTCTACTGACGGGATGAGATCAATATCCTTCCAGGATACCTCGGCCAGGTCGATTAGAAAGGCCTGCTCGCTGAAGTGTTTCAGGGAGCGTTTGACAGTGATGAGTGGAGGTCGTTTGACCGCTGCCCCATTACGGATGCAGGCAATGAGGCAGTGATCGCTGAGATCTTGGTTGAAAACAGCAGAGGTGTATTTAGAGGGCAAGTTGGTTAGGATGATATCTATGAGGGTACCCGTGTTTACGGAATTGGGGTGGTACCTGGTAGGTTCATTGATAATTTGTGTGAGATTGAGGGCATCAAGCTTAGATTGTAGGATGGCTGGGGTGTTAAGCATGTTCCAATTTAGGTCGCCTAGCAGCACGAGCTCTGAAGATAGATGGGGGGCAATCAGTTCACATATGGTGTCCAGAGCACAGCTGGGGGCAGAGGGTGGTCTATAGCAGGCGGCAACGGTGAGAGACTTGTTTTTAGAGAGGTGGATTTTTAAAAGTAGAAGTTCAAATTGTTTGGGAACAGACCTGGATAGTAAAACAGAACTCTGCAGGCAATCTTTGCAGTAGATTGCAACACCGCCCCCTTTGGCCGTTCTATCTTGTCTGAAAATCTTGTAGTTAGGGATGAAAATGTCCGAATTTTTGGTGGTCTTCCTAAGCCAGGATTCAGACACGGCTAAAACATCCGGGTTGGCAGAGTGTGCTAAAGCAGTGAACAAAACAAACTTAGGGAGGAGGCTTCTAATGTTAACATGCATGAAACCAAGGCTATTACGGTTACAGAAGTCATCAAAAGAGAGCGCCAGGGGAATAGGAGTGGAGCTAGGTACTGCAGGGCCTGGGTTCACCTCTACATCACCAGAGGAACAGAGGAGGAGTAGGATAAGGGTACGGTTAAAAGCTATGAGAATTGGTCGTCTAGAACGTCTAGAACAGAGAGTAAAAGGAAGTTTCTGGGGGCGATAAAATATCTTCAAGGAATAATGTACAGACAAAGGTATGGTAGGATGTGAATACAGTGGAGGTAAACCTAGGTATTGAGTGATGATGAGAGAGATATTGTCTCTAGAAACATCATTGAAACCAGGTGATGTCATCGCATATGTGGGTGGTGGAACTGAAAGGTTGGATATGGTATAGTGAGCAGGGCTAGAGGCTCTACAGTGAAATAAGCCAATAAACACTAACCAGAACAGCAATGGACAAGGCATATTTACATTAAGGAGAGGCATGCTTAATCGAGTGATCATAAGGGTCCAGTGAGTAGAGGTTGGTTGGGGTCACGGCGATCCAGACAGCTGGCCGGGTAGATGGCTATCGGTAGCAAGATAGCATAGGATGGAAGTCTATTTTTTAGACACCTCGTGCGTTTCCGTCGGTAGATTAGTGGGGTTCCGTGTGGTAGAGGGGATCAATCCGATTGGCAAAATAGATATAGTCACCCAAGAAAAATTGTCCGATATACTTATTCAGATAGCAGCCGATAAGACAGCTAACAATTAGCGGGCCCCAGATGAGCGTTCAGGTAACGTTGCGATGGAGGTGCCAGTTGGATAACTCCCTCGGGCAGATAACGTCGGTAGTCAGTCGTGAAGGCCTGGTGGGGCTCCGCATTTGTAGTAAAAAAAAAAAGGGGTCCGGATAGGTGATTGTAGCCCGGGAATGGCTGATGGAACTCTTCAGCTAGGTAGCTCCGGAATAATTTAAGTTTGCTCCGGGATCGACGTAAGCCAATAGTCACAGGGTTTGCAGCTAGCTGCGAAATCAAGGTGTAAATGTCCAGAGCTTGAAATCCGGCGATATTGAGAAAATAGGTCCGGTATGTTCTGGTCTGAGTCGCGTTGTACAAAAGTGCCGATAGATTATCGAGCTAAAGGAATAGCTGATGACCACAAAATGTGGGTAGCTGAAATACTAACGTTAGCCAGTAAACCGGCTAACTTCTGGGTAGCTTCAGGTTAGCTTCTGGCTAGTTTCTGGCTAGCTTCTGGTTAGCTTCTGGCTAGCTTCTATTGTGGATTTTCAGATTTGAGGTAAATAATACTTTTTTTTGTGGAATTGGTGAGGCGGGTTGCAGGAAAGCTTTTTGTAGTTGAGTTCTAATAAAATATATAAAAGATATGCGAAGAAAGGTGTAAATATATATATATATATACAGGACACGACAATACTAGGACAAAATGACTTCTGAACTGCTATGCCATCTTGGGAAGATTTTTTTTTGACATTGACTAAGATACAGTAGAATAGGATAGAATATAGTATATACATATGAGATGAGTAATACATAGACTAAGATACAGTAGAATAGGATAGAATATAGTATATACATATGAGATGAGTAATACATAGACTAAGATACAGTAGAATAGGATAGAATATAGTATATACATATGAGATGCCATCTTGTAAGAAAGAGTATTAATATTAAGCAGGACATTCAAACGAGCCTTACAATTATAATCCAAAGTAGTGTGAAATGTACTCATAAGCAACCTGGAAATGGAGGTTACTCCCCTGAGTTTTCACCCATTCCCATTCAGAATACATTGTGAAAAACTAAAATCTTTGCTCACCATTTTTGCTCCAGGCAGATATACTACATCCATAACTAGTGGTTTCCTCATTACCAGATATAGTGCATCCATAATTAGTGGTTTCCTCATTAGTAGGGAGGAGTTTCTACAATCAAATTGCATTTGCATCGCCCTCGTGCCGCAATTTTAGCAACACGGAAAGGGGCCTATATTGGAGACCAAAAGTCGTCTGGCACACTGCTTAGAGTTTCAACAACATGAATAACTTATTTCTAGTCTACAATCTTAGATGTTACTACTAATGTGAAAACATGACAATATATGACTATTCTTGCTCCTTTTAAGACAAATGTCAAATCATTACATTCATTACAGACGTCAATTATTGTACAACATCATGGCTACGCTGTTGGCATCACCTTTTACAGTGGATTTCTGCTGTTGTGGGCCTTTAACCATCTGTGTGACTTTGTCATTCACACAGGAAAGAGACGTGACTGTCCTGGATCCTCTGGGGAGCCTCAATAACCTCATGATGCTCAAAAGGCAGAGAAGAGTCTCTCCAGATCAGAACTCCTCAAGAAACACCAGCAGAGATCCACAGGGAAGAGAACTCACTGCTGCTCTGACTGTGGGAAGAGATTCACCTCATCAGGCATTAAAATTCATCAGAGAACACACACAGGAGAGAAACCTTATAGTTGTGGTCAATGTGGGAAGAGTTTTAGTCAATCTGGAGAGCTGACAGTGCACCAGAGAATACACACAGGAGAGAAATCTTATAGCTGTGATCAATGTGGGAAGAGTTTTACTACATCTGGCTCTTTGACTCTACACCAGAGAACACACACAGGAGATAAACCTTACAGCTGTGATCAATGTGGGAAGTGTTTTACTACATCTAACCATCTGACTCTACACCAGAGAACACACACAGGAGAGAAATCTTATAGCTGTGGTCAATGTGGGAAGAGTTTTATTCAATCTGGCCATCTGACTGTACACCAGAGAATACACACAGGAGAGAAACCTTATAGCTGTGATCAATGTGGGAAGAGTTTTAGTCAATCTGGAGAGCTGACAGTGCACCAGAGAATACACACAGGAGAGAAACCTTATAGCTGTGATCAATGTGGGAAGAGTTTTAGTCAATCTGGAGAGCTGACAGTGCACCAGAGAATACACACAGGAGAGAAACCTTATAGCTGTGTTCAATGTGGGAAGAGTTTTACTACATCTGGCTCTTTGACTCTACACCAGAGAACACACACAGGAGAGAAATCTTATAGCTGTGGTCAATGTGGGAAGTGTTTTACTACATCTAACCATCTGACTCGACACCAGAGAACACACACAGGAGAGAAACCTTACAGCTGTGATCAATGTGGGAAGTGGTTTACTACATCTAACCATCTGACTCGACACCAGAGAACACACACAGGAGAGAAATCTTACAGCTGTGATCAATGTGGGAAGTGTTTTACTACATCTAACCATCTGACTCGACACCAGAGAACACACACAGGAGAGAAATCTTATAGCTGTGGTCAATGTGGGAAGAGTTTTATTCAATCTGGCCATCTGACTGTACACCAGAGAATACACACGGGAGAGAAACCTCATAGCTGTGATCAATGTGGGAAGAGATACACTGATAAAAGATATCTGATCAAACATCAGAAAATACATGGAGTTGTTTCATGATATCAATGAATTAATGTCACAATGTAGATGTTCTCTCAATGTTCTCTTAACATTTTAGTAGGAGTATTTTAATGATGTCACAATGTAGAATGTTTAAACATTGTAGAAGGAGTATTTTAATGATGTCACAATGTAGAACCCTAAACGTTTGTCCCCTGTTCTATTGATTTCAACATGATATGGATATTAGCCTCAGGGGGGAAATCCAGGCTCTGAATTGGAAGAGTACTATTTATGAGATTTAACAAAAAAGTGACACAAAAAGAGCTGTGTTACACTTATCACGTTGGTTACCCACTGGAATCAAAATGCAACACCTCAAAACGTAGCGATCTGTTTTCTACAAATTGTCCTCTAACCAGGGATGTTCACATTATTCCCAGATTCCGTGTGTTTTTTGAGCTGTTAGTTTTAACAGGACGTGCAACCTCATCTCCCTCCTCTCGGCACAATTTATTTTAGCATGATATTGATGAGTGATGACAAATAAGTGTTGCATTCCTTTGTTTAGAGACCCCTACATTTAAATGCATCACTCCAAATTGTAGCTGACTGTCTTCTGCAGGTTGTCCTCTAACCAGTGAGGTTAAATATATCTCCCATTTCCATGTGTTTTTTTAGATGTTAGATTCAACAGCACGAACAACCTGATTTCCCCCCTAATTGATATCAGTGATTTATTGCTACTTGTCAAAACAACAGCGTTTTTGGTGCTTGTGCAGTTTATAAGGAGCTTGTTTAAGTAATATGATTATTGTGGCCGATGTTTGTATATATAGTACATTTTTTGTTTATGTTTTCAATTTATCACAAAGTGTTTCTGCATTTGGACACGTTTAAACTGTGACATTGTGGCTATGCCACCTAGTAAAATGTTGATGAAAATAAGACTATGCCCGGCATACAATATAAGTTTGGTTTTAGTTGAAAGTGAAAGTTGGGGGAAAAAACATTGAATTTCAACATACTTGCAGCCTATACACATGGACGCAGTATAATAAATCGGTCTATAATCAATTTTATTAACAATCCTAATAAATTGAGTCATAAATGTAGGATATATTTGTTGTCTTAAGGGGGAAGTGTTACAGTCTTTGGTTTTCCATTTATGTTTTGAGGTTAGCAAGTATGTCTCGTTAGCAATAAGGGCGCACTGACTGGTGTCACCTCGTTAGTCAGTATGTGTTACACCTGTGCTGGCTTGTCCATCTCGTTAGTGGGAAGGTGTTTCACCTGAGCTGGTCCAGGTTCTATTTAAGAGTGTCTGGCCCAGTGCTCCAGTTGTCTAGATAGATGTGGAGAGTCAACACCTTTAGTTGCTCCACCTTTTTGGTTTGCTTCCTGTCTGTGAGTTTTTCTTTTGTTTGCCTCTTCTTGGGCAGATTTAGTGGGTCTCATGGTTGGTGTCTTTTAGGTCCCAGTTGTTGTTACTAGTCAATTTTCAGTGGACACCCCCATAGTGTCTTTCAGAACCCCTCCTAAAAAACAAGCTTATATTTTTGGTTGGATATTTTAACATTTTAATCAATGGCATTTCCTTAGGATGCTCATTAGTCTTTAAGTTGTTATTGTTTTTTATCCTCTAATGTTTGTGTTCTAAATATTTCTGTTTATTTTCATAGTTTTTTCCTGTGAAGCCATTGTGTTGCATCCATGTCTGAAATGTGCTGTATAAATAAAGCTTGATTTGAACAAATTAAAAAACAAATGAACCCAATGACTGACCAATCAACAGACTCTTGCTAAACCAAACTGTGCAAAAGCAGCACGTATCTTGGTCCATCTTTAGTATGAAAAACAGTATAAATTCAGTATATCTCCCACTATGTCAAAATAGTGCTGGTATGTATGTTTTAGTATCACTTTTCAACCAACCCAGTTCATTTGTTGAAATCAACAATACGTCAAAGGATTCAACTACTGAAAACTGAAACAAACAAATGGATCAAACAGATCAATCCCACTTTTCCAGCCTGCTGATGTAGTGGTAAACACCACCCCCGGCTCTACCAGGGGCTTGAGGTGGTCTCCCACAGCTCTGCTGGTGGAGCGGTAAACACCACCCCCGGCTCTACCAGGGGCTTGAGGTGGTCTCCCACAGCTCTGCTGGTGGAGCGGTAAACACCACCCCCGGCTCTACCAGGGGCTTGAGGTGGTCTCCCACAGCTCTGCTGGTGGAGCGGTAAACACCTCCCCCGGCTCTACCAGGGGCTTGAGGTGGTCTCCCACAGCTCTGCTAGTGGAGTGGTAAACACCACCCCCGGCTCTACCAGGGGCTTGAGGTGGTCTCATACAGCTCTGATGGTGGAGTGGTAAACACCACCCCCGGCTCTACCAGGGGCTTGAGGTGGTCTCCCACAGCTCTGCTGGTGGAGTGGTAAACCCCACCCCCGGCTCTACCAGGGGCTTGAGGTGGTCTCCCACAGCTCTGCTGGTGGAGCGGTAAACACCACCCCCGGCTCTACCAGGGGTTTGAGGTGGTCTCCCACAGCTCTGATTATGTCATGTTCTGTGGCCTTGCCGTTCCATTTCTTGACTGCCCCTGCAACACAGAAAGAAACATATTTAGTCATATTATATAAAACACTCAAAGTAATGGATGTGTAGCATCTATGGCCTCAGTTACACCTGGCACCTAAATGTGACTTCTGTCATCTGATCACTCCAAGCTGCATTAGGTTCAGATCTACCAGGATGGGCCTTTGACAGTCTGGATGCAGTCAGGCCACTGAATATAAATAAGCAACGTAAAGAGGTGGGGTGAATCAGTGGGGAAAAGTACATTCTACACAAATGACCTTCATAATAACAAAGAACAAATGTGTGTGTCTGAGAGGAAATTAACTTTCATACAGCCAAAAGGGGTGAGAAATTACACCAATATCAGTGGACAATTTGCACTAATGTAAATAAACACAGATGGAACATATTCCCTTTAGCTGATGTGATGAACCACTAAGAGGACATAAATATTTACCATCTAAACCATGCGTGACCTCTCACCTCTCTGGCTGTAGAAGGGTTCTTCCTAACCAGTCCCTCAACAGCTCTCTGACTGAGCTCCACCCTCACTGGGTCTTCAGAGGAGAGGAAGGCTGAGGAGGGATGGAAGGATGAATGGATCAGTCAGTCAATAAAGTGTAGAGCTGCTGTCTGACAAAATCACTATTTTAGTAGTTCATTAAAGTAAATAAGGCTTTATGACTGCTGAATACCAACTATCAATCACTTAGATCATGTATTTTCAGGTAGAGATACATCCTTGGGATGTCCCTAGCCTGTTGAAGTTGACATTTAAAATGGTTAAGGTTAGGGTTTAGGGTAGGGATGTCCGAAGGATCCCGGATAGCATTGACCATTGTGCATTCTTCTGTCTCTTTTACATAGCAGGTGATGAGTTCTGACTTCTGAACTTGAAAATATAAAATATCCTTATTTTTGTGAAATTTAATTTTTCTCGTGGTTCTTAAGGGTAGGTAACAACACATCCGCAACGCTGATCCTCAACACAGGGGCCCCAAACTATCATGGTCCAAGCACACTAAGACAGTCGTGAAGAGGGCACGACAAAACCTATTCCCCCTCAGGAGACTGAAAAGATTTAGCATTGGTCCTCAGATCCTCAAAAGGTTCTACAGCTGCACCATCGAGAGCATCCTGACCGGTTGCATCCCTGCCTGGTGTGGCAACTGCTCGGCCTCCGACCGCAAGGCACTACAGAGGGTAGTGCGTACAGGGCAGTACATCACTGGGGCCAAGCTTTCTGCCATCCAGGACCTCTATCCCAGGCGGTGTCAGAGGAAGCCCCAAGCTCCACTGTCTGTTATTATCTATGCATAGCCACTTTAATAACTACCTACATTTACATATTACCTCAATTACCTCAATTACCTCGACTAACCGGTGCCCCCGCACATTGACTCTGTACCAGTACCCCCTGTATATAGTCTCCACATTAACTCTGTACCGGTACCCCCTGTATATAGTCTCCACATTGACTCTGTACTGGTACCCCCTGTATATAGTCTCCACATTGACTCTGTACCGGTACCCCCTGTATATAGTCTCCACATTGACTCTGTACCGGTACCCCCTGTATATAGCCTCCACATTGACTCTGTACCGGTACCCCCTGTATATAGTCTAGCTTGGAAATAAGCATTTCACTCTAAGATACATTTTTATTTTATTTGATAGACTCATAGTACAGACTGAATGACTGACTGCCCAGTTCAACATCAGTTCACCGTCTCACCTCATACTGTATTGGAGCAGCAGCAGCTGACTGCCCGGTTCAACATCAGTTCACCGTCTCACCTCATACTGTATTGGAGCAGCAGCAGCTGACTGCCCGGTTCAACATCAGTTCACCGTCTCACCTCATACTGTATTGGAGCAGCAGCAGCTGACTTGATCGTTGAGGCTAATCAGCATGTTTGAATCTGAGAGTAAATAGAGCCGACTAAAACTCTAAAAATGAAGGGTTCAACTGGAGTTGTTCTCAGATCCCCTAAGAACCGTAGGGTTCTTGGTCAATGAAAAACAGCCCCAAAAGGTTCTTCAAAGAACTTGTTAGAAGGTGGGTTCATCGAGGAACCTCCGTTGTTGCTGGACTTCTTCCGGGAACTTCGCAATTACAACTGAAAACGATGGTGACAAGTTTGGATGCGATAACAGTTAAAAAGGTTAAGTTTTGGTTGATGTTTGGCTCTGAATATGTCTCTAAATAATTTATATATAATAATATCACATACTAATAATGAATAACGAAGACAATGATGGTTTTCTGTGAATATCTTCCATAACGTTACGATAGCTAATTACCGTAAATATTAGAAAGCCGGGTTTGACCGTCGGCGTTGTATGAGCTACAGTACAGTACCGTTATCTAGCTAGGTAACGTTATGTCCTAACTAGGCACAACTAGGTTTGGATTATTTCCCTGAACTATATTCTTTACCATATATTGTATATCGTTTCCATAAAGCCAACATGGCTTTACACTCATTAACGTAAGTTTCCAATCTAGAGCAGTTCTCACTTTTGTGATAATGAACTAGCTAACGTTAACTAACTAACTAAGGACGGTGACCTGTCCAGACGAGATGTTACGAACTGAATCGTCAATGGAGGTCTTCCTCTTTATATAACCTGCTACAGCATGCAATACTATTAACTCACAAGGGGGCATAACGTTACATGGACAATACTATCCTATTTGGGAAACGTTACATGGACAATACTATCCCATTTTTGGAAACTTTACATGTACAATACTATCCCATTTTGGAAACGTCACATGGACAATACTATCCCATTTTGGAGACGTTACATGTACAATACTATCCCATTTTGGAAACTTTACATGTACAATACTATCCCATTTTGGAAACGTTACATGTACAATACTATCCCATTTTGGAAACGTTACATGGACAATACTATCCCATTTTGGAAACGTTACATGAACAATACTATCCCATTTTGGAAACGTTACATGGACAATACTATCCCATTTTGGAGACGTTACATGGACAATACTGTCCCATTTTGGAGACGTTACATGGACAATACTATCCCGTTTTGGAAACGTTACATGGACAATACTATCCCATTTTGGAGACGTTACATGGACAATACTGTCCCATTTTGGAGACGTTACATGTACAATACATTAATATCTTAGATGGTAGCTGTAGATGGGATTCAAATGCATAATGGTATTAATACAGTGTCCAGACTACCTCTTTTGTATAAATGCCCTTCAGAATCCAAACACAGTATTGCCATGCAGCAAAATGTTGTGTATAATCTTTCAAGTCAGCCTGATAAAATATTGAACAATTTGTGAACAAAGATATCTTGAAATGTGATATTAGGCATGTATGGCAGTACTGTTACTGTATGGCAGTACTGTATTGGCTAGTGCTTCTCCAATATGTTCTTCTATTTTACATTACATTGTATGTCGATGCCATTTATCTTTCAATATGTATTTAATATGTTTTAATGCTTGTAAGACTATTCTTTGACACATTTTCTCTTCCTTTGAAATTCTTATAGGACAGAACATGGACACAATGCAATTGGGATCAAGAAGAAGGTACAGATCTGTTGTAGGACAGCTGCATTTGAAGTGTACATTTAACCTACATAGCAGTCAATACAAACTGACATCTATTAGCATACAAATATGTGCAAATTATCTTTTCAGATCTTCTCAGAAATGCATAAAGTCCATGGAATGGATATAGACAAAAATATAATTCAAGGACTATCAGAGGTAGAGAGGCGAGGCAGGGGTGAGGACATCATCCTGCTATTTTGACAGTCCCTGAAGGACAATACAGAAGAGGTATTTGCTCTTATTCCTTCCCTTTCTCTAATGTATTTTGTAATAAAATTAGCAAGTGTAGTAAGATCATTGTTTTACTTTACTAGGACTGGAGACCACAGCAGTGATTCTGCTCTTGCCCTACCTCTTCAATGAGAACCCGGGTGGCCTTTATGTCCGTGACAAGGTATGCCTATGCACCAATCATCTGTTTCTTCATAAACATAGGTGTGCATGCTTATATAAAACTACAGCTGAACATTTGTTATGTTCTTTGTTAATTGTATGTGTATTAATCTTTTCTTACTTTTGTTGACACAGATTTCACCGCTCTTCACTCCTTTACTGCACATCGGTGGAAATCCATTTCACCATGAGAGTGAAATCCCGCTGGCCTTTGATGGGGAGAACATCCACGCCCTCGAGGACATCCCCATGGGACTTGGGGCTCTGCTAGGGCTGTATTTTCTATTTTCCCTTAAATTTCCCAAAAATGTCAGAAAAACACTTATGTTGTTAAGTTACTGTGTTTTGGGGTGAAGTTACCAGGGCCGGTCATAAAGATGGCAAACTTCCTAACATAACTAAGTGGATACGATATACACACTAAAGCTGAAAAATCTGTATTTAGCATTAAGTCTACAATATTGTTAGTTTACCTATGATTCATTTTTAATGTATGTTGTTTTTATTGTACATCATTATTTATATATTTTTAAATGTCATGAAAAGCACTATACAAAGTAAATGTATTATTTATTATGGTCTGACATGTCTGCAGAGATGTTGCAATTTTGTAATGTGTTTTGTTTGGTAAATTGTATTGTAAATATTAATTCACATTTGTGGTGCCACTATATAAACAATGAATTATTTAAATCAATATTGTTATTATTAAAATATGTTTTTATAATGGAGGGAGGGTAGACAGGGAGTTAAAAAAGGAACCCAAAAAGGTTCTTTGAGGAACCATGATAAGGGGTTCTTCAAATAACTTATAGGGGTTCCCACAAAAGGTTCATCAAATAACTTTTAGGGGTTCCCTCCTCTGTTTCAATTTGAAGAACACCTAAAGGATACTCCAGGAACCTTTACTTTTTAGAGTGTATATTGATAAAAGTCACCTTGTCCGAGAGACATTTACATAGTTATACACAGCCCGATTTGGGATGACTATTTTGGGGCGAAATAGCGACCACAACAGACAGACCTGATATCGCCCATAATTCAACGTCATTGGACGTCAGGTGCTGAGTGGGTATGACCAAAGTTATTCTGTTTAGCTACACTTTGTAGTACATTTTTACACTATAATTAATGTTTCTGATGCCACATCGCCCGTTTTCAAAGGGAGTCGTTGGTTTTTAGAGGCAGTCGCTTTTTAGCTTTTCGTCTCAAAGTATTTTCTCAACTGCGAAACCAACTCCAGTCAGCAGATGGCGATGTGCGTCTTTCAGGTGATTCTGCCACTGTGACGTATAATCTAGTGGACGGGACGCTTCTTCAACATCAACAGCTAGTCAGCCACCTTGGTTCACTCTAACTTTATGGAAAAAGGTTTATTCAATAAATCTAGCAACTCCTCTCATACTGGGAAAATACAGGAATACACACTCAGAGCCTCCTGACTGGGCCCTGTTTACACCTCCAAGGTGACCCTCTTCTAAAAACTACACTTTGTGTGGTTCGCTCACCTCTTTTTTAAAACTAGTTTTTTAGATTTGGTATCCACTCTGCTCGCTGCCTCTCAGATCAAAGGTGGGTCCATCTGCTCCATTCCCAAAGTGTGGTCTCCCTGAGATCCCAAGTTTGAGGGATCCCTGGTGCACCATTTACCCAGGTCGCCAGGAGCGGTCAACAAGTCAAGATTCACATCCCCCATCGCCAGATGTGGTGGTTAATTTCAAAAGAGACAAACTTATCACACAAGTCAGAGTTCTTCTTATTCTTAAATCAAAATCTTTATTCACTTATTAATAAAGGAGCAGGTCAATACAACACACACATATAAAGTGAATCAATTGAGTGATCTACAATATTGATGGCTGGTCAACAAATCACCCCCAGATGATTCGTTGAGAGCCCCGAGACAAAAGTACAAAGGTCTTTTATAGCCAAGATACACCCTTTTCAATCTACATGACGAACAATAGACGTATAAAACGGGTCACAAGATTAAGATTTGTATGAAAATATTTTTATAATTCTCAGCAGACAGTATCTGCTGTAAAAACAGTACTCTTTGTGTAGAGACCAGGGTCTGGCCCTGGGGTCATCTCTCCCTGGTACCATATAGAACAGAAACATTAACTCATGCTCTGGAATGTGGTCTCTTTAGGTTTTATCACCCAAAAGACATTGTAAATCTCCTGTCAGTGTTATCTCCCAGAGGCCCATCCTCAGTAGAACACACAGACACTATAGTTCTAAGAACCCTCTATTCTGTTGCATAAAACAACCATTTGATGCAATAAAAGTATTATAACATAATGTTGCAGTTTAGCTCTCAGTGTCCACTGAAAGTTGACTAGTAACAACAACTGGGACATAAAAGTCACCCACCATGAGACCCACTAAATCTGCCCAAGAAGAGGCAAACAAAAGAACTGGTGTTACACATACTGACTAACGAGGTGACACCAATCAGTGCCTCCTACGTGCTAACGAGCTATAGTGCTAAAGTCCAACCACATAAAAATAGACAAACTAAAGCCTGTAACACCTTCCCCCTTTAGACAACAAATAAATCCTATCATTTTTGTTGGACAAGTTTGCTCACCACCAACAGAAAACAACTTCCATTTCACATTATAATCAACTACAATGCTTCACCTTCTACAATATAAACATGGTGTCTACTGGCTGTCAACAATTAAAAACAAGAAAAAAACACGTATTTCTAAATAATAATATACAATCGTATTATTTTTTTCTCCTTTTTCTTTCTATAGAATCCTAAAACTCACTAGCTTCTAGAACTCTCATCTTCCTAAAACTCACTAGCTTCTAAAACTCTGGTCCCCTTGGAACGAGCCCAAACAAAACTCGTCTCCAATACGGAAAAACGTGCAGTCAAAATAAATTGTGATCCATGGCAACTCAATGGCTAAACGCAAAACTATGACTGCCCACCCTTGAAACAATCAGCAACAAAGTTGTCCTTACCACGGACATGTCTGATTTCAAGAGGAAACTCCTGCAATATCTGTAGTAACTTTCCACCTCACTGTGGAGCTTCTCTCTCTTTTCAGGGTTCACTAGATAGGCATGTTGTTGGATCGGGGCCCAGTCCCCAATGTCATGCTCTAGTACATTTGGTTTGGCACATGAGAGAATGAACCCTGATATTCTAAAAACAGGGCAACAATGTCAATATAATTGTACCCAAAAAATTGTCAGTTGGTTGCATGAATAATTTTCATTACTAAATGTTACATGAAATGTTAATATGAAATATTTGGTTGCATAGTATTATTTTCAACGGCTTTTCAATTACATTTTGCTAGGTGGGATAGCCCCAATGTCAAAACACAGTTTTAACGTGTCCAAATCAATAACCAATATGCAGAAACAGTTTGGGATCAATTGAAAACCTAACATGTGGTATATACACAAACATCTGCCACAATAATTGTCTTTTTTAAAACAAGCTCCTTATAAACTGCACAAGCACCAAAAACACTGTTGTTTTGACAAGTAGCAATAAATCACTGATATCAATTAGGGGGGAAATCAGGTTGTTCGTGCTGTTGAAACTAACAACAAACAAAAAAAACACGGAAATGGGAGATATCTTTAACCTCACTGGTTAGAGGACAACCTGCAGAAGACAGTCAGCTACATTTTGGAGTGATGCATTTAAATGTAGAGGTCGCTAAACAAAGGAACACAACACTTATTTGTCATAACTCATCGATATTATGTTGAAATCAGTTGATTCTGGGAATAATGTGTACATCACTGGTTAGAGGACAACTCTTTTTTTGTTAGTCACTTTGTGTTAAATCACATAAATAGTACTCTTTCAATTCAGAGCCTGGATTTCCCCCAATGAGCCTAATATCCATATCATGTTGAAACCACTTGATAAGGGGGCAAACGTTTAGGGTTCTACATTGTGACATTCTGACTGACTGACTGCAGAGTATATTAATATACTATATATTAAAACATTCTACATTGAGACATTAAAATACTCCTACTACAATGTTAAAACATTCTACATTGTGACATTAATTCATTGATATCATGAAACAACTCCTTCATATATACATTTTCTGATATTTGATCAGAGATCTTTTATCAGATTATCTCTGATCACAGCTAAGAGGTTTCTCTCCTGTGTGTATTCTCTGGTGCACTGTCAGATAGCCAGATCGAACAAAACTCTTCCCACATTGATCACAGCTATATGGTTTCTCTCCTGTGTGTGTTCTATGGTGCACTGTCAGCTCTCCAGATTGACTAAAACTCTTCCCACATTGACCACAGCCATAAGGTTTCTCTCCTGTGTGTGTTCTATGGTGTATAGTTAGATAGCTAAAAGTAGAAAAACTCTTCCCACATTGACCACAGCTATAAGGTTTCTCTCCTGTGTGTATTCTCTGGTGCACTGTCAGATAGCCAGATCGAACAAAACTCTTCCCACATTGATCACAGCTATATGGTTTCTCTCCTGTGTGTGTTCTCTGGTGTATAGTTAGATTGCCAGATGCAGCAAAACTCTTCCCACATTCATCACAGCTGTAAGGTTTCTCTCCTGTGTGTGTTCTCTGGTGTATAGTTAGATTGCCAGATGTAGAACATCTCTTCCCACATTGACCACAGCTAAACGGTTTCTCTCCTGTGTGTGTTCTCTTGTGCACTGTCAGCTCTCCAGATTGACCAAAACTCTTCCCACATTGAGCACAGCCATATGGTTTCTCTCTTGTGTGATGTCTTTGATGTATTTTAAGTTTTACAGATGAGGTGAATCTCTTCCCACATCGACCACAGATATAAGGTTTCTCTCCTGTGTGGATTCTCTGATGAATTTTAATGTCTGATGAGGTGAATCTCTTCCCACAGTCAGAGCAGCAGTGAGATTTCTTCCCTGTGGGTCTCCACTGGTGTTTCTTGAGGTGTTCTGATGTGGAGAGACTCTTCTCTGCCTCTTCAGCATCATGTTGTTGTTGAGGCTCCCCAGAGGATCCACCATAGTCCCATATCTCTCCTGTGTGAACAACAAAGTCAGACGGTTAAAGGCCCACAACAGCAGAAATCCACTGTTTATTTGAGGTAAAAGGTGATGCCCAGAGCGTACCCATGAAGTTGTACAACAATTGATGTCTGTTAAATTATTTTACAATTTAAGACAGTCAAGCCCTAAGCAGTGTGCCAGACCAGACGACCTTTGGTCTCCAAAAAAGGCCCCTTTCTATGTTCTGTGCTAAATTTGCAGCATGAGGGCGATGCACACACAATTTGATTGCAGAAACCGCTAGTTATGGATGTAGTATATCTGTCTGGAACAAAAATGGTGAACAAAGATTTTAGTTTTCCACAATGTATTCTGAATATTACAGCGCAAGATCAGGAGTGCTACTCAAGGAAACTCACATTAAGCTCTGTGTCTATTCACTAATTCACCACCGTGGGGGAAAACTCAGGGGAGTTCTCATAGGCTGACAGCAATAATAGCCTCCATTTACAGGTTTCTTATGAGCGCATTTCACATTACTTTTGGATAATAACTGTAACGCTCGTTTGAATCTCCTGCTTAATATGTTTGTGTTATTGTCCCAAATCAACTGCTTTATACTTATAAAACACTTCAACCAGTAAAATGCTCTTTAGCTAGCTTTGCCATCAGCCTGAAACTGAGGGTTTGTACATTAAGTGTTTAACAAATTGGCCCATAACTTCACCTAACAACATAGACCTACTGTAGGACCCATAACTTCACCTAACAACATAGACCTACTGTAGGACCCATAACTTCACCTAACAATAACATAGACCTAGTACTATAAATAATTTAATATTTCTTGTGAAACATGGAAACTAAAATGTCTTTCTCATGACATCTCATAACCTGATCACCAGATAATTTTGTGAATAATCCCACTAGGCTACTCTGTAATGTGTTGTCATTCTAAATGTCCTGAATAAAGGAAAATAGCTCTGTGTGTTGTACAATAGCCTATCCATCAAGGAACAGTTCTCTACACATTATGAGCTAAGTATCTCTGTGTGCCAACAGACTAACGAGAACCTACTGTAAATCAAGCAGACAATAAAATTATAAACATCAATATGTTAGGGATGTTGGATCCAACATGGAGCACGGCATAACTGTCTTTACCAGAGTAATGAATGAAGAAGCACTTTGGTTGTTGTTGCATGTCGTGATGTTTGTCATGTGACTGTCATTCAGAAAATGATTTCCTGGATCACTTGATGATAGTTGAACATGTGACTATAACAAAACAGCTACAGTATTAAGTATTATGTGTAATTATTGAAAAACCACGTTAAAACATCTTACGGCCCGACGCCGGTACACTTATGACAACAGCCACTTCAAGTGCAGGGCGCGAAATTCAAAATATATATTTTTTTAAATATTTAACTTTCACACATTAACAAGTCCAATACAGCATTTTTTTTTTTTTTTTTTTTTTTTTTTTTTTTTTTTTCTCTCTTGGGGGGTGGATCAGCTTAATATTGCGGAAAGAATGTTGCTTCCAATGTAATTGTCTGCATCATTTCCAATCCCCCATATTTTTTTGGGTAAATATATATATCCATTCACGTATGCATACATATACACATATATACATACACATACCTACATAGACATACATACTTTTTTAAAGAGTATACCTTTATTATTATTCCCCGCAAACCCTACCACCGATCCCCCAATTGGAGTAAACTGATAAACATTTCTGTTTTTACCTTCAATTTATACATCTTATACACATTTTACAGACACAGTCTACTTTATAATAGTTCTCTCTTGTTTGTTCTTAGTCCTTCCTCTATTTCTGTTGTCCATCCAGTTTGATTTCCACTTGTAACTGTGCTATTTCACAATAGCTCCGCACCTATACACATTTCACAGTTCCCGTATGCCCTACATTGTTTATCTTGTTATTAGTCCCAATACAGCATTTGAAAGATAAACATCTTGTGAATCCAGCCAACATGTCCGATTTTTAAAATGTTTTACAGCGAAAACACCACGTATATTTATGTTAGCTCACCACCAAATACAATAAAGGACAGACATTTTTCACAGCACAGGTAGCATGCACAAAGCCAACCTAACTAACCAAGAACCAACCAAACTAACCAAGAACCAACTTCACCAGATGACAGTCTTATAACATGTTATACAATAAATCTATGTTTTGTTCAAAAAATGTGCATATTTGAGCTATAAATCAGTTTTACATTGCAGCTACCATCACAGCTACCGTCAGAAATAGCACCGAAGCAGCCAGAGTAATTACAGACACCAACGTCAAATACCTAAATACTCATCATAAAACATTTCTGAAAAATATATGGTGTACAGCAAATGAAAGACAGGCATCTTGTGATTCCAGACAATATTTCCGATTTATTAAGTGTTTTACAGCGAAAACACAATATAGCATTATATTAGCTTACCACAATAGCCAGAAACACAAGCCATTTCCCAGCAGCGAAAGTTAGCGATCGTAACAAACCAGCAAAAGATATATAATTTGACTAACCTTGATAAGCTTCATCAGATGACAGTCCTATAACATCAGGTTATACATACACTTATGTTTTGTTCGAAAATGTGCATATTTAGAGCTGAAATCAGTGGTTACACATTGTGCTAACGTAGCATCTTTTTCCCAGAACGTCCGGATATTTTTCTGACTCTCACATATTCTGACCAAATAACTATTTATAAACATGACTAAAAAATACATGTTGTATAGGAAATGATAGATACACTAGTTCTTAATGCAATCGCAGTGTTAGAATTCTAAAAATAACTTCATTACGACATAAGGCTTACGTTATGGCGAGACAGTGCCCAAAACCTGGGCGCAAAACTAATAGTACACAGTTCGACAGATATATGAAATAGCATCATAAAATGGGTCCTACTTTTGATGAGCTTCCATCAGAATGTTGTACAAGAGGTCCTTTGTCAAGAAAAATCGTTGTTTGGATTTAGAACGTCCTTTTTCCCTCTTGAACTAGCAAGCACACTAGCCAAGTGGCGCGAATCTCTCCATGTCAACAAACGGAAGAGAACGGAACACGGCAAAACTCCCGAAAAAAATTCAATAATCTAATAAAACTATATTGAAAAAACATACTTTACGATGATATTGTGACATGTATCAAATAAAATCAAAGCCGGAGATAGTAGTCGCCTATAACGACAGCTTTCAAGAAGACAATTCCAGGTCCATCCTCTCGCTTTCCAGAAAACAGGAAATGGGTCACACGTCATTCCAAGAGGATTTATTCCACCTCAGACCAAGATAATCACCCAATTTCTTCTCTCACTGCCTCTTGACATCTAGTGGAAGGTGTATGACGTGCATGTATACTAATACGTATCATGCCCATTTATAGGCAGGCCCTAGAACAGAGACCTCGATTTCAGAAATCTCACTTCCTGACAGGAAGTGTGCTGCAGAATGAGTTCTGTTTCACTCAGAGAAATAATTCAAATGGTTTTAGAAACTAGAGAGTGTTTTCTATCCAATAGTAATAATAATATGCATATTGTACGAGCAAGAATTGAGTACGAGGCCGTTTGAAATGGGCACCTTTATCCAAGTTACTCAATACTGCCCCTGCAGCCATAAGAAGTTAATACCGCTCTTCACCGACCCAGGAAGGGGTGGGGCCAATCAGGTGTTGTACCTCGTTTCCCTCCTTCAAGAAACAGTAATTATAGTCAAAGTTACACTTCCTTTCAGTCGGTCAACTTCGGTACAACATACTATGGAGAAATAGATTCATTCCCCATGCCGACCCAAACGGATACTAAATTAAACGACCCATGGCAGACCACCCAGACCTGACCCTGCAAGATGCGTCCGTTTTGCCAATTTATTCATTTTTTTGTTTGAAACACTCCTGTCAATGTTGAGTAAGGACGCACACCTGATTACCCATATAGAAGTAGGATTAATCTATCTGGCCTGCACACAAATGTAGGCCTATAAATGTGCCCATTTGGGGATGTCTGATAGTATTTCAGATTGTCTTAACGCACCACCACTAATGAGCTGTGGAGCTTCTAAAAAAAAATGATTCAGCTTCTCCAACTAATTTTTTCTTCACCTCAAACAGCAGGTAAACAAAGTCTTAATAGAATCCATTACAAATGACAATAGTTGCTCAAAGTATTTGTAAATTATTTCCAGCTCTCGCCCTTTCGATAACCACTCAGCATTAAAGGGAAAAATGTAATGCTCTGATCCAGTGGAAATGTTATAAAATACCTGATTACTTCTTGTCCTTTGCACAAATAGACGACAGCTGTGTCTGTCCAGAACTCACTGGCTCGGGAAACTGAGGGCCCAGAATATTTTATACAACGTTGCAAGTTTCAGAGGACCCAGTTGATAGTTGATAGAATGTTTCAAGTTCGTTGTTGACAGGCCATGTGCAGCCAATGTGATTTATAGGATATTTATTTTTAATCTGGATATTTTCTACCTGCAGGCTGCAAATGTTTTTGTTTGTTGGTTTCATGTAGGCTATTTTTACATAGTTGGCAACGGCAATAAAAGTAACTTTTACATTTTTATAATTTTCATTTAGATAGAATGTAGATTAATCACAGATAATGTTGAGATAAAGACTATTATAATTATTATTACTATAATAAATTAAATTAAACTGTTCCCGTAAAATGTGTATATGAAAATCATAACAGGCACCAGATCAGTAGAAATGGTCAGATAAATTGGCACCAAATGGAAAAGGTTGCTGACTGCTGGTGTAGCCTATTACCAGAAACTATAGGAGCATAACGACTGCTGGTGTAGTCTATTACCAGAAACTATAGGAGCATAACGACTGCTGGTGTAGTCTATTACCAGAAACTATAGGAGCATAACGACTGCTGATGTAGCCTATTACCAGAAACTATAGGAGCATAACATCAGAATTTACGAAGGCCAGCAGCAGCGGGAGGAGGAAGAGGTTTTTCTGATGGTTAGGCTATCTTGTTTCAGAGGGGTGTCATCAATAGCCCATAATGACAAAGTGAAAACAGGTAAAAAACAGAAATACCTTATTTACTTAATTATTCAGACCCTTTGCTATCAGACTTTTTATTTGTTGGCTTTATGTAGGCTATTTTTACATAGTTGGCAATGGCAATAAAAGTTACTTTTAGATTTGTATAATTTTCATTTAGATAGAATGTAGATTAATCACAGACAATGATTGAGATACTATTATAAATTAAATGAAACTGTTCCAGTAAAATGTGAATATGAAAATCATAACTGTCACCAGATCAGTAGAAATGGTAAGATAGATTTGCACTCCAAATGTAGGTTGCCGGCTGCTTGTGTAGCCGATTACCAGCAACATCAGAATGTATGAAGGACAGCAAGAGGAGGTGGTTCAGGAAGAGTTTATTCTCTTCTGGTTGGGCGATATTGATGTAATGGCATGAAAATAAATTGGCTGAATATTATACAATGACTTACCAACAGCTCTAACAATTTGACCCCCACAGGAAATCTACACTGGCAATTCTAGAATATACTATATAGCCTAGAAACCTGGTTAAACTATCATTATGACATCATGGATGAATTCTAGAATATACTATATAGCCTAGAAACCTGGTTAAACTATCATTATGACATCATGGATGAATTCTAGAATATACTATATATCCTAGAAACCTGGTTAAACTATCATTATGACATCATGGATGGCCAGTCCTTGTACTCATAGTGTAGTGAATACAGGGGGTTGCCCTGAGCTGAACTCAAACCTGGGTCCAGTGACTCTCAAGTTAACACCTTATAACTGTTACACCAAGATGTCTGAACTTCTTGACGAGGTCCCTAGGTTTTGGGTTAAGGTTGATACAATAGCTTTCTCTATGAATTTGAGAGTGGTTACATTTCTCCAACCCCCATCCCTTAGCTGTTTACCAAACCAAGTCTCTGGGAAGCCATTTTGTTTCTGTTTAAATCCTAGGTTGTCCCTTTAAAAAAGCCACACAACAAACAACCAATCTGCAGTTGAAACAATAACAAAGCTCTAATTCTACTACTGTTTTGCTAATAAGATGATGATGGGGTTGGAGAAATGTAACTAGTCTCAAATTCATAGACAGACCAATGGATGCAAGGACTGACCATCCATGATATCAACATTATATTTTTAACCATGTTGAGGCTATACAGTGTTGATTTACATTGTTTCTAAACATTGGAGTAAAAAAAGCTTATTTGGGGTTCTGATGGGGTACAACAGTTGAACTAAGCTCATGAGGCATGTGTTATATTCTTCAATAATCAATGGCTATAAATAAATAATTTAAAAGTCCAAATATGGATGTAGCAATTGCAGATTTCCCATTTAACACCAAACATCAGTTCAACAACTGCAGAGTTTGTGCCTCTGTTTTTAAGACAGTACTTACGAGTGTTAATCAGGGAACGGTTTCTCAAAACCATCTTAAGGCTAAGTTCACCGTTAGAACCATCGGACACCTTAAGATGCGTTTGGGAAACCGGGACCAGGTATCCAGGTCCCTCCTCTTTTTTCTCCTCCTTTTTCGATGTAACAGTCATCTCCTCTTTCACTCCACAAACTGCAGCCTCCTCTTCTTTTACTGTAACATCCTCCTCCTCTTTCACTCTGAACGAGTCCTCCTCTTTCACAGTAACGGCCTCACCCTCTACTTCTTGTTTTACTGTGATATCCTCCTCTTTCACTCTGAACGCTTCTTCCTCTTCTTTCACAGTAACGGCCTCAGCCTCTACTTCTTGTTTTACTGTGATATCCTCCTCTCCTTTTGCACGGGAGTAGCTTAGTGACCGCATGGTCGGGGATGTTAGCTAGCTAGGCTAATGCTAACTTAACCAGCCCGCTAACGGAATAATAACAACACCGTAAATATGAAATTAAAACGGATAACTAACTAGACGACAGAAGAGGGTTTAAAACACAGTGGCTAATAATTACGAAAGCGTCTAAAGAGCTTTATTGGTTCAGCTATTTTATCTTGCAAGCTACCGAAGTGACTGACTGACTGTTGCTGCTAATGAAAGAAGCGTTCCGTCCACTAGATTATACGTCACAGTAGCAGCATTGCCTTAAAGTCGCAGACCGCTATATGCTGACTGGAGTGGGCAGCACAATTGAGTAAAACGTATATTTTATTTTCAGACAAAAAGTTAAAGGGTAGGAATCAGGGACGTCGCTAGAACTAAAATATTAATTAGCCCCCCCCTAAATAAATCAATATCAGTCAATATATTTTTTCTGTAATTTCTTTTTTTTGTCAACCGTTCCATCTCATCTTAAACTTTTTACCGGACCGGCACTAGGACCGGGGGAGGCTGCTGCTGCACTAGTGACTGTTAGACTTTCTTCAGCAAAGATATAGTAGAACTGAACTGAATCAAAGATTGCGAACAGAAATACTAGGAGAGGGGTACCCCTACACAGAACTGAACTGAATCAAAGATGGCGAACAGAAATACTAGAAGAGAGGGGTACCCCTACACAGAACTGAACTGAATCAAAGATGTCGGACAGAAATACTAGAATTGAGGGGTACCCCTACACAGAACTGAACTGAATCAAAGATAGCGGACAGAAATACTAGGATGGAAGCAAATGTAAGGGATTATAAAGTCATAACTAATCATGCAAAAACATGTACAGTTGACAGGAATGTTAGTTCATGTAGAGACAAACGATTATGCATTTTTTAAATCATAGTTAATTTACAAAAATCATGATTTAGCCAGCTAGCAGACTAGCTAACATTAGCCAGCTAGCTGGCTAGCTTTATGGGTGTTGTGACATGAGTATGAAATTGTAATTCTGGTTGTTTTAGGGACTCCTGAAACAACCAGCAAACCAGACTGTCGTTTTGGGAAACAGTGGATGTATAGAATCTAGCTAGCTGAAGAATTTACTGCAAATTGAATGTACAATTTTGTAAGCTTTCCTTGCTTATATTTGCTATGCAGATAGATGAAATCACGTAGCTAGCTATGTTCTTGCTTATTGTGCAGTGGATGATTAAAATCCCTGTATACCCATGGATGTGTAGCTAGCTATTTAGCCGATCTGTGTATTGACCCAAACGTTTGGTATACATATTAGTTAAGAACCTAGCTATGAACCTCAGCTATCATAGCCAGTTGTATCAACTTCAAAACAGCCTGAATGACATTAATGAAGCCTATGGATTGAGTAGAATATAATATCATGTTGTGCCAAGGATGCAAGTCGTATATACATGTAGTTATTACCATGCATGAGATCCTCACATTGTAGCCTGTACATTTAATATATTCACTGATCATGTACTCTACCTTGGCAAATAAATGTGCAGTTTAGGAATGAATGTCTTTGAGATAATTTTTCAGTCATATCCAATACCAGGAGTATCAAATTCCAGTCTTTGAATGACGCTGTGTCTGCATGTATGTATTACAATTATACACTTCAACAGTGTTTACCAATCTTGGTCCTGGGACATCAATGGTTACACATTGTAACTAATAGACTAGAAACAGGATTTAACTAGTTAATTCATATATACAGAAATATAATGTTAAAACCAGAACACTACACTTCCTATGCATCATGTAAATACTCCAAGACCGGTTCATCTCAACATCTAATGCCCTTCATCTGCATTGATCTGATAAACACAGGATAGGTGGAGTATTTCATCACATAACACTTCATTTCAACCAGTAGAGAATGTGAAACGCTTTATTGAAAAGCTCATTGTCCAAGTGTTATAAATACAAGTTCAATCTGTACTTCAATGCACATCTGTTGTGCATTATAAAAACAGAGGAAGAAAGAGGAGGTGGAGAGAGAGGTGTAAAAGACAGAAAGGGAAAGAGGTAAGCACATAGGAGCAGGGAAGGCAGCACATGATTAATGAAACACAGTGCTACCTAAATATTCTCTCAGTTCATCACAATTACATAATAGTGTCTCTAGTCGGCCCAAAGGTTATCTTAAAAGAAGGTGAGGTGGTGATGATGGGACTGGGGGTTGGCATCCTCTCACATCAAAACATATCTGCAGATGAGAGACAGATGGAGAGAGAGAGCATGTTTAAGCCTTGTGTTTTTATTTTTTATTCTAACATTGTTAGTCATCAATCAGGAGGTGAAATGCAAAACTGACCTGGGATCATTAACTCTGGGATTACTGCATCTATCTGTATTTTAATGTAAAGCATATCTTTAATAATACTTCCTGTTGTCCTGACCAAATGACCTCTCACCTCTGATCATGCTGTGCCCTCTATGAAGCCAGTTCAGATGTAGGAGGGGTTCACTGACAGCTGATATAACCTAGAGGATTTAGGGAGAAGGGGAGAGAGGGATGAAGTGAAGGAGAGAGACTGTTATTGAGAAAATAAGGTAGTTAAAGCGACAGTGTTCAACAGGAATCTGTGTGTGGCCTCACCTGGTGTCCACACCACACTAAGTGGCTGCAGAGTACTTTATGCTGGAAAAACATGAACGGACCCACAAGGACAAACAATATAGCGTAGTTATAGAAATAATGAAGTGTCTTACTATTCTCCATGGTTGGCCCTCTTGCCTATTCTTTGAAGGTGGAAGGAGCCACAGTTATACACCTGAGCCTGCTTACTGCACAACACAATCCATCAATCAGATTGATACATGAGTGTGTAGGTGGGGGTTATAGGGTGTCTAATTGTTCTACATTTTTTCAATATGAGTGATTTAAAACAGCCTGTTTTGTTTTTGCACAGACATCACACCCTTACCTAAACAGCACCCTCACCTGAGAAGTAGAAATCAAAGGGAGATAAATTGTGAATTGAATAACTGCAGTTGACATAGCTAAGTAAATGGAAGAATACTCCTATTGCAATGTGGATGGCTCTTAAAAGAGCCTTTGGTTGAGCATAGTGTAGTCTATGGTGTTGCCAGGGAACAGCACCCTGTTAAAAGAGCCTTTGGTTGTGCATAGTGTAGTCTATGGTGTTGCCAGGGAACAGCACCCTCTTTGAAGAGCCTTTGGTTGTGCATAGTGTATTCTATGGTGTTGCCAGGGAACATCACCCTCTTAAAAGAGCCTTTGGTTGTGCATAGTGTAGTCTATGGTGTTGCCAGGGAACAGTACCCTCGTTGAAGAAGTAGGAGGTGAAGATCTCCTGCACACGGATTGCCTCTCTTGCTGCGTTGTTGGACCCCATCCTTGAAACATCCTGCAGAGCAGCAGACTCCTCCTCTGGGACACGGCGGCAAGCTGCAGATCCCCTCCTGGTCCTCGTGTCCATCCTCATGAAGTTACGCAGGACACAGGTAGCCTTCACACATCTGAATTCCTCCAGGAGGTCTGTCCCAGATGACCCTGGTCACCCAACCTTGCAGTGCTCTACACGGTAACTGTAGGCAATCGTTTTGAAGGAATCTCCAGTTACAAGGTATCTGTAGGAATATGGAAGACAATGTAATTATTAGACTTTTACATCAACAGGTCATTGTGGATTACTAAAGTATAATATCCCTGATAAAAAAATCATGATAACATTGGATTGATAGATGCATGGGCACACATATGTGCATGTGTAGCATGTGACAATAACAGGATCATATCAAGGATGACATCACAAATGAATACATAAATACCACTTGAAGCTTGATGATGAGTTGATCATTTGAATCAGCTGTGCAGTGCTGAGGCAAAAACAACAATGTGCCTCTTTGAGTCCCCAGGACTGAGAACCACTGCTCTTCATTGGGACCTCTTCATATGTAGACTGGCTTTCATAGCGCTCTTTATCTGAGGACAGAAAACCTCACAAGAAACACACTTCATTATAGTCAAATTACACCACACTGAATATTATGTTACTATTATCTCCGTCCTCACTTCTAGGGACAGGAACTACACAAAAGTACCTGCCCTATCCAGAATAGCCTCCTCTCTCACTGACAGTTGGGGCTGCTATCCTTTCACCCTCCATGGCTGTTAGCTAGCTACTTAAAAATGCATTTGGAGTTTGTTTTTACAGTGATAAATACATCAGGATAGCTAATATGAAGTTAGACAGCTGATGATAATTCACTTAGCTAGCTATCTATCTATACAGTATTTGCTAGCCAACTAGCTAGCTCATTTAGCAGCTCATTAGAGTTAGTCTGCACTGTAGCTAGTTAGCTAATAATACATCGTTGTTTCTTTACATTTCCAAAATCTATTTACTTACTTGAATAGGTTCTCCCAGCCATGTGGACAACTGGAAACAGGGCAGCAAAGTTTGTCCCCAGAGCATTTTAGAGGATATTACTATTGAACTATGTACCCATTTAATAACCAGACCTTCATACAAACTTGCTCTGCTGAATTGTTGACGGCGTCACAACGGGCGGCCTAAGCGGCATCTAGTCCATCTGCTGACTGGACGCAGTTGACGAAAATTTACATTTTATTTTCAGACAACAAGTTAAAGTGTAGGAAGCATGAGTTTTTACTCACCAGTGTAACAACACAGTGTGGTTAAAGACTTAGTAACTGAGTTCTAGTCACGATCTGGTTACCTATAAGTACAAACAGTTATGTTTTTTGTTTTAAATTTACAAAATTAAAATTACAAAATTTACATTTTAAATGTTTTCTTTACTCAAGTATTACAATTGTTTTTTTTAGGGGTGTAGGGTGGAAGCTGTCTCGGCGTAACAGGGAATTCCTGTCCGTCTGCTTGCTGTATAGGTCTGTGCTAAAACCAACCCCCTCCCTCTTAGTCAAAATGTCCAGATAACTTGTTTCATGCGCATCAAAGGTGAGGGTGAATTTCAGATGTTCACTGCTTGTATTGATGAAGGAGTGGAATCGATGAAGTTCCTCTGCTGTCCCCTGGAATAGAAGGAACACGTCATCAATGAAGACTTTTACAGAGCCTGATGAGGTGCTAGAATGGATTGTTAGGGCTGACAATCACGTTCTTCTCTAACAACCCAACATACAGATTGGTATAATTAGATGCTATTTTTTAAACTCCAATGACAATAATGCACTGCGTACCTACTTGTCTTGTCTGTGTTTCTTTTATACCTGCTACGTAAAAGAGACAGAATAATGCACAATGGTCAATGCTATCCGGGATTCTTGGGACATCCCTACCCTAAACCCTAACCTTAACCCCTAACCTTAGCCATTTTAAAAGTCAACTTCAACGGGCTAGGGACGTCACAAGGATGTATCTCTACCTGAAAATACATGATCTAAGTGATTGATAGTTGGTATTCAGCAGTCATAAAGCCTTATTTACTTTAATGAACTACTATAATAGGGATTTTGTCAGACAGCAGCTCTACACTTTATTGACTGACTGATCCATTCATCCTTCCATCCCTCCTCAGCCTTCCTCTCCTCTGAAGACCCAGTGAGGGTGGAGCTCAGTCAGAGAGCTGTTGAGGGACTGGTTAGGAAGAACACTTCTACAGCCAGAGAGGTGAGAGGTCACACATGGTTTAGATGGTAAATATTATGTCCCCTTAGTGGTTCATCACGTCAGCTAAAGGGAATATGTTCCATCATCCATGTTTATTTACATTAGTGCAAATTGTCCACTGATATTGGTGTCATTTCTCAACCCTTTTGGCTGTATGAAAGTTAATTTCCCCTCAGGCACACACATTTGTTCTTTGATATTATGAAGGTAATTTGTATCAAATGTCCTTTTCCCCACTCATTCACCCCATCTCTTTACATTGCTTATTTATATTCAGTGGCCTGACTGCATCCAGACTGTCAAAGGCCCGTCCTGGTAGATCTGAACCTAATGCAGCTTGGTGTGATCAGATGACAGAAGTCACATTTAGGTGCCAGGTGGAACTGAGGCCATAGATGCTCCATATCCATTACTTTGAGTGTTTTATATAATATGACTAAATGTGTTTATTTTTGTGTGGCAGGGGCAGTGAAGAAATGGAACGGCAAGGCCACAGAACATGACATAAGCAGAGCTGTGGGAGACCACCTCAAGCCCCTGGTAGAGCCGGGGGTGGTGTTTACCACTCCAACACGCCTTCAGCAGGCTTGAAAAGTGGGATTGATACTGATTTTCATACCAAGAGTCTGTTGATTGGTCAGTCATTGGGTTAATTTCTTAAAATCAAATCAAGCTTTATTTATACAGCACATTTCAGACATGGATGCAACACAATGGCTTTACAGGAGAAAACAATGAAAATAACCAGAAATACTTAGTACACAAAAATAACAGGATAAAAAAAACAGAAGATTAACAACTGAAAGACCAATGAGCATTCTAAGGAAAGGCCATTGATTAAAACACTAATTGGATGCAATATCCAACCCAAAATATAAGCTTGTTTTTTAGGAGGGATTCTCAAAGACACTATGGGGGTGTCGACTGAAAGTTGACTAGTAACAACAACTGGGACCTAAAAGACACCACCCATGAGACCCACTACTGGCTGTCAACAATTAAAAACAAGAAAAAAACACTTATTACTAAATAATAAAATACAATAAATTTTTTTCAAATTTTTCTTTCTATAGAATCCTAAACTCCATTAGCTTCTAGAACTCTCGTCTTCCTAAAACTCACTAGCTTCTAGAACTCTCGTCCCCTTGGAACAAAAAATAAATAAATTGATCATAGACGATTGATTATTATTCTGCGTCCATATATATATATATATTATTTCTTCACCTTTATTTAACTAGGCAAGTCAGCTAAGAACAAATTCTTATTTACAATGACGGCCTACCGGGGAACAACTGACTTGTTCGGGGGCAAAACGACATTTTTACCTTGTCAGCTCAGGGATTCGATCCAGCAACCTTTCGGTTACTGGCCCAACGCTCTAACCACTATGCTACCTGAAAGTACATTGAAATTAAGTTGTTTTCAAGTAATTAAAAAAAAAGACCTGAAAATACATATTTTCAACTATCACTTTCAACCACAACTGAAAGAATATTGGAAGTCAGACAGTCTTCTTTTCAATGACATGTTGTTAGGTGGGATACCCCCAATGTCAAAACACAGTTTTAACTTGTCCAAATCAATAACCAATGTGCAGAAACAGTTTCTGATATATTGAAAACCTAAACATAAAATGTGCTATATACACAAACTGCCACAATAATCACATTACTTGTATTTATTTAAACAAGCTCCTTATAAACTGCACAAGCACCAGAAACGCTGTTGTTTTGACAAGTAGCAATAAATCACTGATATCGATTAGGGGGGAAATCAGGTTGTTCGTGCTGTTGAAACTAACACAACTAAAAAAAACACATGGAAATGGGAGATATCTTTTACCTCACTGGTTAGAGGACAACCTGCAGAAGACAGTCAGCTACATTTTGGAGTGATGCATTTAAATGTAGGGGTCGCTAAACAAAGGAACACAACACTTAATTGTCATCACTCATCGATATCATGTTGAAATCATTTGTGCAAGAGGAGGGAGATGAGGTTGCACGTCCTGTTAAAACTAACAGCTCAAAAAACACACGAAATCTGGGAATAATGTGTACTAGCTACATTTTGAAGTGTTGCATTTTGATTCAAGTGGGTCACCAACATGGTAAGTGTAACACAGCTCTTTTTGTGTGAGTCACTTTTTGTTAAATCACATAAATAGTACTCTTCCATTTCAGAGCCTGGATTTCCCCCCTGAGGCTAATATCCATATCATGTTGAAATCAATAGAACAGGGGACAAACATTTAGGGTTCTACATTGTGACATCATTAAAATACTCCTTCTACAATGTTAAAACATTCTACATTATGACATCATTATAATACTCCTACTACAATGTTAAAACATTCTACATTGTGACATCATTAAAATACTCCTACTACAATGTTAAAACATTCTACATTGTGACATTAATTCATTGATATCACGAAATAACTCCTTTGATCAGAGATCTTTGTCTCTTGTCAGCTATAAGATTTCTCTCCTGTGTGTATTCTCTGGTGTAATGTCAGCTGGCCAGATCGACCAAAACTCTTCCCACATTGACCACAGCTATACGGTTTCTCTCCTGTGTGTATTCTCTGGTGTAGAGTCAGATTGCTAGATGTAGTAAAACTCTTCCCACATTGACCACAGCTGTAAGGTTTCTCTCCTGTGTGTGTTCTCTGGTGTTGAGTCAGAGTGCTAGATGCACCAAAACTCTTCCCACATTGACCACAGCTATAAGGTTTCTCTCCTGTGTGTGTTCTCTGGTGTGATATCAGGCTGGTTGACCGAGTAAAACTCTTCCCACATTGACCACAGCTATAAGGTTTCTCTCCTGTGTGTATTCTCTGGTGTAAAGTCAGAGTGCCAGATGTAGTACATCTCTTCCCACATTGACCACAGCTATAAGGTTTCTCTCCTGTGTGTATTCTCTGGTGCACTGTCAGCTCTCCAGATCGACCAAAATTCTTCCCACATTGATCACAGCTATAAGATTTCTCTCCTGTGTGTGTTCTCTGGTGTAGAGTCAGATGGCCAGAATGACCAAAACTCTTCCCACATTGATCACAGCTGTAAGGCTTCTCTCCTGTGTGTATTCTCTGGTGCACTGTCAGATCTCCAGATTGACTAAAACTCTTCCCACATTGATCACAGCTATAAGGTTTCTCTCCTGTGTGTATTGTCTGGTGTCGAATCAGATGGCAAGATTGACCAAAACTCTTCCCACATTGAACACAGCTAAATGGTTTATCTCCTGTGTGTGTTCTCTGATGAATTTTAATGCCTGATGAGGTGAATCTCTTCCCACAGCCAGAGCTGCAGTGAGTTCTCTTCCCTGTGGATCTCTGCAGGTGTTTATTGAGGTGTTCTGATCTGGAGAGACTCTTCTCTGCCTCTTCAGCATCATGAGGTTGTTGAGGCTCCCCAGAGGATCCACGATAGTGAAGTATCTCTCCTGTGTGAACAACAAAGTCAGACAGATGGTTAAAGGCCCACAACAGCGGAAATCCATTGTAAAAGGTGATGCCAAAAGCGTAGCCATGATGTTGTACAACAACTGACGTCTGTAATGAATGTTAAAGTTATTTGACAATTGTCTTAAAATGAGCAACAATAATCATATTTTGTATTGTTTTCACATTAGTAGTAACATCGATGATTGTAGGCTAGAAATAAGTTATTCATGTTGTTGAAACTCTAAGCAGTGAGCCAGACGACTTTTGGTCTCCAATATAGGCCCCTTTCTGTGTTTAATAAAATTGCGGCACGAGGGCAAAGCACATACAATTTGATTGTAGAAACACCTCCCTGCTAATGAGGAAACCACTAGTTATGGATGTAGTATAACTGGTAATGAGGAAACCGCTAGTTATGGATGTAGTATATCTGGTAATGAGGAAACCACTAGTTATGGATGTAGTATATCTGGTAATGAGGAAACCGCTAGTTATGGATGTAGCATATCTGGTAATGAGGAAACCGATAGTTATGGATGTAGTATATCTGGTTGTAGAAACTCCTTCCCGCTAGTGAGGATAATAGTTATAGCAAAGATTTTAGTTTTTCACAAAGTATTCTGAATGTGAATGGGTGAAAACTCAGGGGAGTAGCCTCCATTTCCAGGTTGCTTATGAGTGCATTTCACACTACTTTGGATTATAATTGTAAGGCTCGTTTGAATGTCCTGCTTAATATAATGTTTGTGTGATCATCGCAAATCAACCGCTTTGTACTTAAAAAACCCTTCAACCAGTAAAATGCTCTTTGTCTTTTCCATCAGCCTGACAATGAGGGTTTGTACACTGTTTGCCAAATTGTCCCATAACTTCACCTAACAATAACATAGACCTACTGTTGGAGCCATAACTTCACCTAACAACAAATATAGGAAAATAGCTGTGTGTTGTACAATAGCCTATCCATCAAGGAACAGTTCTCTACACATTATGAGCAAAGTATCTCTGTTTCCAAACAGACTAACGAGACCCAACTGTAAATCAAGCAGACAATAACATTATAAACACCAATTTGTTAGGGACGTTGGATCCAACGTGGAGCACAGCATAACTGTCTTTACCAGAGTAATGAATGAAGAAGCTGGTTGATGTTGCATGTCGTGATGTTTGTCATGTGACTGTCATTCAGAAAATGATTTCCTGGATCAGCTGATGATAGTTGACCATGTGACTGTAACTAAACAGCTAAAGTATTAAGAATTATGTGTAATTATTGAAGAAACACATTAATGACAGTATCCATTTGGGTGTTGTCAATAAAGTTAAGGTGACTAGGTTAGAACCATTTGATTAAGCAAACTCTGAAATGATTTAGGATTTCTGTGCCCATGAAAACTGTTTTCCCAGCGTAACATAAGGAGGCACTAAATGTTACATAGTTAGAGAGCATTTCAGAGATCTGAATACAAAAAACTGTCCTAACAGGACAATAATCTGTAATGCGTTATCATTCTAAATGTCCTGAATAAAGGAACAGTTCTCTGTGCTTTATCTTGGACTTATTTTTCTACTGTATTATTGATGTTTGATTATTGTATGTTTGTTACACTCCATGTGTAACTCTGTGTTGTCTGTGTCACACTGCTTTGCTTTATCTTGGCCAGGTCGCAGTTGTAAATGAGAACTTGTTCTCAACTTGCCTACCTGGTTAAATAAAGGTGAAATAAATAAATGAAATAGATCAGCAACGGTGGCTTGCAAACAGTGGATAGTAAGTAGCCCACCTTTGGAATAACTATGTATAGTTATAACTGTAGTATCCTGTATAACTGTAGTATCCTGTATAACTATGTATAGTTATAACTGTAGTATCCTGTATAACTGTAGTATCCTGTATAACTGTAGTATCCTGTATAACTATGTATAGTTATAACTGTAGTATCCTGTATAACTGTAGTATCCTGTATAACTATGTATAGTTATAACTGTAGTATCCTGTATAACTGTAGTATCCTGTATAACTATGTATAGTTATATCTGTAGTATCCTGTATAACTGTAGTATCCTGTATAACTGTAGTATCCTGTATAACTATGTATAGTTATAACTGTAGTATCCTGTATAACTGTAGTATCCTGTATAACTGTAGTATCCTGTACAACTATGTATAGTTATAACTATGTATCCTGTATAACTGTAGTATCCTGTATAACTGTAGTATCCTGTATAACTGTAGTATCCTGTATAACTGTAGTATCCTGTATAACTATGTATAGTTATAACTGTAGTATCCAGTATAACTGTAGTATCCTGTATAACTGTAGTATCCTGTATAACTGTAGTATCCTGTATAACTATTATAGTTATAACTGTAGTATCCTGTATAACTGTAGTATCCTGTATAACTGTAGTATCATGTATAACTGTAGTATCCTGTATAGCTGTAGTATCCTGTATAACTGTAGTATCCTGTATAACTATGTATAGTTATAACTGTAGTATCCTGTATAACTGTAGTATCCTGTATAACTATGTATAGTTATAACTGTAGTATCCTGTATAACTATGTATAGTTATAACTGTAGTATCCTGTATAACTATGTTGGGGGACACATTTTATTATTTATTTAGTTTGGAGGGTTGGGGGTCTGACATCCAGGCGACACATTTTATTATTTATTTACAGTTTGGAGGGTTGGGGGTCTGACATCCAGGCGACACATTTTATTATTTATTTACAGTTTGGAGGGTTGGGGGTCTGACATCCAGGCGACACATTTTAGTTCTAATGGTGCCGTTCTGTTATTCTTTTCAGCTTCTTTTTCCAAGCATCTTACATTACTCTGAGACTAGTTATCCTGGGATCGTACATTACTCTGAGACGAGTTATCCTGGGATCTTACATTACTCTGAGACTAGTTATCCTGGGTTCTTACATTACTCTGAGACTAGTTATCCTGGGATCTAACATTACTCTGAGACTAGTTATCCTGGGATCTTACATTACTCTGAGACTAGTTATCCTGGGATCTTACATTACTCTGAGACTAGTTATCCTGGGATCTTACATTACTCTGAGACTAGTTATCCTGGGATCTTACATTACTCTGAGACTAGTTATGCTGGGATCTTACATTACTCTGAGACTAGTTATCCTGGGTTCTTACATTACTCTGAGACTAGTTATCCTGGGATCTTACATTACTCTGAGACTAGTTATCCTGGGATCTAACATTACTCTGAGACTAGTTATCCTGGGATCTTACATTACTCTGAGACTAGTTATCCTGGGTTCTTACATTACTCTGAGACTAGTTATCCTGGGATCTTACATTACTCTGAGACTAGTTATCCTGGGATCTTACATTACTCTGAGACTAGTTATCCTGGGATCTTACATTACTCTGAGACTAGTTATGCTGGGATCTTACATTACTCTGAGACTAGTTATCCTGGGTTCTTACATTACTCTGAGACTAGTTATCCTGGGATCTTACATTACTCTGAGACTAGTTATCCTGGGATCTTACATTACTCTGAGACTAGTTATCCTGGGATCTTACATTACTCTGAGACTAGTTATCCTGGGGAATAGTTTCAATACATTTTGCAAAAAACCTAAACCTGTTTTTGCTTTGGCATTATGGGGTATTGTGATGTCATTATGGGGTATTGTGATGTCATTATGGGGTATTGTGAAACATTTTAGAATAAAGGGATGCACCGATATTACATTTTTGGCCAATACCGATATCTAATATTTTCCTTGCCCCAAAAAACGATACCGATAACCGGTATTTAAAATTTTAGAGGCCTTTTAAGCATTCTAGTACAGCATTCTAATAGTTAACACACACACGGATGCAGCGGTCTAAGCCACTGCATCTCAGTGCAAGAGGTGTCACTACAGTCCCTGGTTCGAATCCAGGCTGTATCACATCCGGCCATGATTGGGAGTCCCACAGTAGCTGTCTGTTATTGGTGTAGAGGGGACAACAAAGGAGAGGGATCCCACAGTAGCTGTCTGTTATTGGTGTAGAGAGGACGACAAAGGAGAGGGATCCCACATGTGGATAGGAAGATACAAATTATCATTATTACTGGAAAATATTCATTTAAAATCCAGGAATTTTACAACTTTAGCTCTCTAGGTCATGCCAGTAGGTTGTAACTCCCTAGGTCATGCCAGTAGGCTACAGTAGGTTGTAACTCTCTAGCTCATGCCAGTAGGTTACAGTAGGTTGTAACTCTCTAGGTCAAGCCAGTAGGTTACAGTAGGTTGTATCTCTCTAGGTCATGCCAGTAGGTTACAGTAGGTTGTATCTCTCTAGGTCATGCCAGTAGGCTACAGTAGGTTGTATCTCTCTAGGTCATGCCAGTAGGTTACAGTAGGTTGTATCTCTCTAGGTCATGCCAGTCGGCTACAGTAGGTTGTATCTCTCTAGGTCATGCAAGTAGGCTACAGTAGGTTGTATCTCTCTAGGTCATGCCAGTAGGCTACAGTAGGTTGTATCTCTCTAGGTCATGCCAGTAGGCTACAGTAGGTTGTATCTCTCTAGGTCATGCCAGTAGGTTACAGTAGGTTGTAACTCTCTAGGTCATGCCAGTAGGCTACAGTATGTTGTATCTCTCTAGGTCATGCCAGTAGGTTACAGTAGGATGTATCTCTCTAGGTCATGACAGTAGGTTACAGTAGGTTGTAACTCTCTAGGTCATGCCAGTAGGTTACAGTAGGTTGTATCTCTCTAGGTCATGCCAGTAGGTTACAGTAGGTTGTATCCAAGTGGAAACAATTATCAACCCAATGTGGAAAGTGTTGAATTTGGTCAACAACAAAATGAATGGCTTATTTGCTACGTGAAGTTTACTTGATCCAACAGATGTTTCATAATGCTTAAGTTGTTACGTGGACACGTGACATATCGACAACTTTGATAAAAAAAACACTATAGGAGTTGTCTCCAGATCGCTATGCATATTCATGCTAGTAGCTTAGCATCTCTCTCCATTGAATACAGGCGGTGCATATTCATGCTAGTAGCTTAGCATCTCTCTCCATTGAATACAGGCAGTGCATATTCATGCTAGTAGCTTAGCATCTCTCTCCATTGAATACAGGCGGTGCATATTCATGCTGGAAGCTTAGCATCTCTCTCCATTGAATACAGGCGGTTGACGACAACAGCCCTCATAGAGTATAAACAATAGATTACAATAATAAGATGTATCCACCAATCCAAAGAAAGGATAGGCGGGGGCTAGACAACCCACAGTGCCGCTTTGTGGACATTGACTCCCCTTGTTAGGGCGGAGAGACATCTTGTCAGTATATCCATAATCTTTGGTGTAGCCAACCCAACTCTCACATGGCACTATTGGGGGGCACGGTGTGTAGTAAAACATCACTACATTAAAATCGCTACCGTGCCCCCCAGTCTGCGGTCAGCAGATCGACCCTTCTCAAATATATATGTTAAGTCACTTTTTGGAAACGGAACAGAGAAAACAAGGGGTAGCTTGCTCTCTAGTCGTCTGATTCTAGACATATCAGTCATCATCCTGGGCCCTCCGTTGAAGAGGTATTGACGAGCCAACTCCGAATATCGAAAGTAAAAAACGAATTTAAGGCGGTACTTACTGGTGTTACTCAGATCTCCTATCTCCTCCTCTTCATCTTTCAATGTGACAGTAATCTCCCCTTCCTTCTTCACTCCAAAAACTGCATCCTCCTCTTTCTCTTCATCCTCTTCTTTAACTGTAACGTCTTCCTCCTCTTTCACTGAAACGTCTATCTCTTCTTCTTTCAGGGTAACAGCCTCACCCTCTACTTCTTGTTTTACTGTGATATCGTCTTCTTCCTTCTCCTCTTTCACGACAATGTTCAGCCCCAGAGCTTCTTTCTCCGTCCAGCAGACCCCCTCTTCTTTAACAAGAGGGGAGAAGTTTAGGGAGCTCATGTTCAGGAATGTTAGCTAGCTAGCTATCATTAGCGACTAGGCTAGTGCTAACTTAACCAGCCAGCTACTATAGCTGACTAATACAAAATAACGTAATATTAAATTAAATAAGTTAACAAGTAGATACGACAGAAGTGTGTCTAAAACACAGTAGGTAATATACACCGAAAGCGTATAAATAGCTTGAATCTTTCTGCTATGTTGGCTAGCAAGCTACCGAGGTGGGTGACGAGCTGTTTATGAAGAACCGTCCACTAGATTATACGTCACGCTGGCAGCGTCGCCTGAAAGACGCACATCGCCGTCTACTGACTGGAGGGGAAACGCAGTTGAGGATCATATTTTATTTTCAGACAAAGATTATTTTAAATGGATTTAATTAAATAATACTATTATATTGAGAGATACAAAGACAGGAATGTGTTGATTGATTAGTGCGAGTAAAAAATGTTTACTACAGCACATTTAAGGCAGTTTCATTAAGTTATATTACATCTAAATTAGCTACTGTAGGTCCATACTGCTCCTACACGGTGTAACAATACATCATGTAGATGTATATAATGAACAGACTAGGTCTATACTGCTCCTACATGGTGTAACAATACATCATATAGATGTATATAATGAACAGACTAGGTCTATACTGCTCCTACATGGTGTAACAATACATCATGTAGATGTATATAATGAACAGACTAGGTCTATACTGCTCCTACATGGTGTAACAATACATCATGTAGATGTATATAATGAACAGACTAGTTCTATACTGCTCCTACATGGTGTAACAATACATCATATAGATGTATATAATGAACAGACTAGGTCTATACTGCTCCTACATGGTGTAACAATACATCATGTAGATGTATATAATGAACAGACTAGGTCTATACTGCTCCTACATGGTGTAACAATACATCATGTAGATGTATATAATGAACAGACTAGTTCTATACTGCTCCTACATGGTGTAACAATACATCATATAGATGTATATAATGAACAGACTAGGTCCATACTGCTCCTACATGGTGTAACAACACATCATGTAGATGTATATAATGAACAGACTAGGTCCATACTGCTCCTACATGGTGTAACAATACATCATGTAGATGTATATAATGAACAGACTAGGTCTATACTGCTCCTACATGGTGTAACAATACATCGTACCATTCAAAAGTTTGGGGTCACTTGTTTTTGAAAGAAAATCAATTTTCCTCATTTATTTACCCGTTTTTGCTTTGTCATTATGGGGTATTGTGATGTCATTATGGGGTATTGTGTGTAGATTGATGAGGGGGAAAAATGATTTAATCCATTTTAGGATAAGGATGTAACGTAGCAAAATGTGGAAAAAGTGAAGGGGTCTGAATAATTTCCAAATGCATTGTATATATAGAGGCAGTACTTAGTGACATCACTTCATGAAACAGGAGGTACAAATATATAACATAGGTTCACAATATCAACATTCAATGTATAAAAATATATGACCAAGCTGGAAGTGGAAACGCCAGCCCAGCCACAATCCTAGAGGTTCACTGATGATCAACCTCCTCCTTCACATCTGACTCCTGATGATCAACCTCCTCCTTCACATCTGACTCCTGATGATCAACCTCCTCCTTCACATCTGACTCCTGATGATCAACCTCCTCCTTCACATCTGACTCCTGATGATCAACCTCCTCCTTCACATCTGACTCCTGATGATCAACCTCCTCCTTCACATCTGACTCCTGATGATCAACCTCCTCCTTCACATCTGACTCCAGTGATCAATCCAGAGCGTCTTCTTTTTTGGGGGAATCCTGATGGACGACGTCATCGAATAGGACGTCATCACCACAACCGCCCACAAGTTAATTGTCATTCAGGTTATTAATGGGAAGAACATTAGCAATATGTCCTGTCTGGTAACTTGCCTCGTTCAAAGGATTAACATTGGCAGGTGAACAGGGAGAAACCCCATTAAAAAAACTCAGTTGATCTTAAACTGCAGAAAACATTTTGGAAGTCTTTAACTGCATCAAAGTCTGTGGCCTGTGATGTTGGGACAAATGATAGTCCCTTATTTTACAAGAGACAAAATTCACAAATTCTACAGCACAACGGCAGAGCCATGTCTTCAGTGTAAAACTAACAATGACTCAATAATCCTTCTGGGAATGTTATGACGTCACAAAGTTATGGGCGGAGTTAGAAAGTTGGCTGTCAGAAGTACAGTTATACAATGTAAAATGACTTTTAATCCGTCTGTCTGTATATTTCAAAACATGGCATTTGAGGGTGCAGTGAGATACCCCAGAGTTGGACGATACTTTTCTCATCAATCATCTTAAATATTATACTTAATTAAACCTGGAAATCAACCAATCCTCTGTTGTTAATTCAATAGAAAGGTCAAATGCTTTATTATCTAAAAGTTTAAAGTGACAGAGAGAAATAAAATGGTGCTGATGAATGCGCTGGCTGTGTTCCAGTGGGTCTGGGCAGGTGTGATGTAGTTAATGGAGATGGAGGTGTGTTCTAGTGGGTCTGGGCAGGTGTGATGTAGTTAATGGAGATGGAGGTGTGTTCTAGTGGGTCTGGGCAGGTGTGATGTAGTTAATGGAGATGGAGGTGTGTTCTAGTGGGTCTGGGCAGGTGTGATGTAGTTAATGGAGATGGAGGTGTGTTCTAGTGGGTCTGGGCAGGTGTGATGTAGTTAATGGAGATGGAGGTGTGTTCTAGTGGGTCTGGGCAGGTGTGATGTAGTTAATGGAGATGGAGGTGTGTTCTAGTGGGTCTGGGCAGGTGTGATGTAGTTAATGGAGATGGAGGTGTGTTCTAGTGGGTCTGGGCAGGTGTGATGTAGTTAATGGAGATGGAGGTGTGTTCTAGTGGGTCTGGGCAGGTGTGATGTAGTTAATGGAGATGGAGGTGTGTTCTAGTGGGTCTGGGCAGGTGTGATGTAGTTAATGGAGATGGAGGTGTGTTCTAGTGGGTCTGGGCAGGTGTGATGTAGTTCATGGAGATGGAGGTGTGTTCTAGTGGGTCTGGGCAGGTGTGATGTAATTAATGGAGAATGAGGTGTGTTCTAGTGGGTCTGGGCAGGTGTGATGTAGTTAATGGAGATTGAAAGATTAGTGGAATCTATGTGGGTAGCTGGACAGGTAGGATGACTGACAGTGAAGGTGAACAGGTGGTCACGTGTCAGGTGACAGAAGAATGGATGAGACTGAGGCAGGAATTCCTTTAACCATAAAGTGGTATATTTACTGAGTAGTCTGTGCTGCATAACAAAGGAAACAAAATAACACGTATCCAATCAAATTCATAATCACAAAGATCAAATCATAACAATCATTCATTATTAACATAATTAGGGAATTCAACAATCCAGTTCATTAAGAAGTCGATAGTACTAGTACTAGTAGTAATCAATCCAGTTCATTAAGAAGTCAATAGTACTAGTACTAGTAGTAATCAATCCAGTTCATTAAGAAGTCAATAGTACTAGTACTAGTAGTAATCAATCCAGTTCATTAAGAAGTCAATAGTACTAGTACTAGTAGTAATCAATCCAGTTCATTAAGAAGTCAATAGTACTAGTACTAGTAGTAATCAATCCAGTTCATTAAGAAGTCAATAGTACTAGTAGTAATCAATCCAGTTCATTAAGAAGTCAATAGTACTAGTACTAGTAGTAATCAATCCAGTTCATTAAGAAGTCAATAGTACTAGTACTAGTAGTAATCAATCCAGTTCATTAAGAAGTCGATAGTACTAGTACTAGTAGTAATCAATCCAGTTCATTAAGAAGTCAATAGTACTAGTAACTAGTAGTAATCAATCCAGTTCATTAAGAAGTCGATAGTACTAGTAAATAGTAGTAATCAATCCAGTTCATTAAGAAGTCAATAGTACTAGTACTAGTAGTAATCAATCCAGTTCATTAAGAAGTCAATAGTACTAGTACTAGTAGTAATCAATCCAGTTCATTAAGAAGTCAATAGTACTAGTACTAGTAGTAATCAATCCAGTTCATTAAGAAGTCAATAGTACTAGTAACTAGTAGTAATCAATCCAGTTCATTAAGAAGTCAATAGTACTAGTACTAGTAGTAATCAATCCAGTTCATTAAGAAGTCAATAGTACTAGTACTAGTAGTAATCACCCGTGAGTCATTTAGGCTCTTAACTATTTATCATAAATCAGGAAATAAATACAAACAGTGAATGGTCATTCAATCTATAATCTCCTTTAGTTTGATATCAAAGTCGATCAGTTAGCAAACAATGACGTTCTCATTTCACCTTTTCAATCGGTCTTCATGGAATTAATTTAATTACATATTAACCATATCGATTGCATAATTGGCCTATGAGGATCCGTATGGCCGCGATCATTTACAATTCACATTACACAATATGTTTGAAGCGTGCGCTCCAAGCCGCGCTCCGCGATAACAACTATAAACAATAACTGATAGCCCACTCTCCCGATCGCAACAGATAGTTCAGATGAAAGGTAACAGAGTCGGTGGACTTACGTGGATTCATGGACGCACAGAACTTCTGGAGCAGACGGAGTTAAGGAAGAGAAAGCAGCGAGATCAGGCGATGCCGTTTTCCTCCTTTTATGTGGATGAGATCTGTCGGTCATTGCCACCTGAACTAATTAAAGCGCTCTGGCCCAGCTGAGTAAGTGGCCATGAATTAAAGGATTATTCCACCAACTCCATGGGCCTTTTCTACAGAGATGGAGGTGTGTTCTAGTGGGTCTGGGCAGGTGTGAGGTAGTTAATGGAGATGGAGGTGTGTTCTAGTGGGTCTGGGCAGGTGTGATGTAGTTAATGGAGATGGAGGTGTGTTCTAGTGGGTCTGGGCAGGTGTGATGTAGTTAATGGAGATGGAGGTGTGTTCTAGTGGGTCTGGGCAGGTGTGATGTAGTTAATGGAGATGGAGGTGTGTTCTAGTGGGTCTGGGCAGGTGTGATGTAATTAATGGAGATGGAGGTGTGTTCTAGTGGGTCTGGGCAGGTGTGAGGTAGTTAATGGAGATGGGGGGGTGTTCTAGTGGGTCTGGGCAGGTGTGATGTAGTTAATGGAGATGGAGGTGTGTTCCAGTGGGTCTGGGCAGTTGTGATGTAGTTAATGGAGACGGAGGTGTGTTCTAGTGGGTCTGGGCAGGTGTGATGTAGTTAATGGAGATGGAGGTGTGCTCTAGTGGGTCTGGACAGGTGTGATGTAGTTAATGGAGATGGAGGTGTGTTCTAGTGGGTCTGGGCAGGTGTGATGTAGTTAATGGAGATGGAGGTGTGCTCTAGTGGGTCTGGACAGGTGTGATGTAGTTAATGGAGATGGGGATGTGTTCTAGTGGGTCTGGGCAGGTGTGATGTAGTTAATGGAGATGTGTTCTAGTGGGCCTGGGCAGGTGTGATGTAGTTAATGTTTGTATGATGTTGTCGTTTGTATGTTTTGTATTGTTTATAAAAAGATAATATAAAATATTTTTCCCAATGCAAAGTTACACCTCACTGTTCTATTTTTGGAGTTATTACATGAAACCAATCAGAATTCAGAAGAATGCCAAAGTTAGGTGTGAAGTAATATGGAGGACCAGCCTATTACCTATGATGTATACTACAACAATAACTTCAAATGTAGAACTTAAAATTAAACAATTGTTTGCTCTCATGACTTGAGTGATTAAAGTAAACCAACGTTTTGGAAATACATAACGCCATCTAACCAAATATCAAAGAATTTTAGCTATATGCAGTTATCTTAGCCAGCCAGCTAACATTAGCTATATACAGTTATCTTAGCCAGCCAGCTAACATTAGCTATATGCAGTTATCTTAGCCAGCCAGCTAACATTAGCTATATGCAGTTATCTTAGCCAGCCAGCTAACATTAGCTTATTGCAGTTATCTTAGCCAGCCAGCTAACATTAGCTATATGCAGTTATCTTAGCCAGCCAGCTAACATTAGTTATATGCAGTTATCTTAGCCAGCCAACTAACATTAGCTATATGCAGTTATCTTAGCCAGCCAGCTAACATTAGCTATATGCAGTTATCTACGCCAGCCAGCTAACGTTAGCTATATGCAGTTATCTTAGCCGGCCAGCTAACGTTAGCTATATGCAGTTATCTTAGCCAGCCAGCAAACATTAGCTATATGCAGTTATCTTAGCCGGCCAGCTAACGTTAGCTATTTAGCCAACTAGCTATTAGCCTAACCAGCGTAGCCAACCAGCTAACGTTAGCTATTTAGCCAACTAGCTATTAGCCTAACCAGCGTAGACGACCAGCTAACGTTAGCTATTTAGCCAACTAGCTATTAGCCTAACCAGAGTAGCCAACCAGCTAACGTTAGCTATTTAGCCAACTAGCTATTAGCCTAACCAGCGTAGCCAACCAGCACCGAGACCATTTAGAACCAAACTAACAAAACCTAAACGTGTTTGCAGATCAAAAGATCAGAGACAAACAGAATGATGGGAGAAAATTAACCTTCAGAAGTCATTGATCAATGCTGATAAAGTGACACACTGCTTCAATAATAATGAGTAGTTATTTATGATGTAAGGTGATTTGTAGATCAGTCAGTTGGCAGTCGCCTGCAGTGTCGAACCAAACCAAACCAATCAGGTGGTTGTTCGACGAAACGAAGCTTCAGTCGTCTTTGATCACGTGCTGCTGATAAAGTGATACAGGCATCATCACACTGCTTTGAAGTTTAATGCTTTCAAGGCCTCGTACCTCCGGTATCAAACATAACATCCCCATCGAAAAGTTGACAATACAAAAAGGAACAAGCAGGTTGATTTCCTCTGTCGTTTTGAGCCCACGGCAAGAAGGCACCAGAGCCTACCGTGCTAACGGGTTCCCACTAGATAACACAACCACACAGTTAATGAAAAGCATGAGGTGACGCTTGAGCTAGATATCAACCTATCGAGCTAGTGTGACCTTCCTGGTCTCTCAAGTCAGTGAGTCAACACAGGAAGGAGCAATGGATGGATAGTTCATTTATTTCCAAAGCTGCAATGATGGGACACACACAGTCTGGATGAATGATCAGTAGTGACGGGATATAAATAGCACTCCCACAGCAAGTCTACATACATCTGCCCTATAATATACTAACAAAAAAACAATTGAAATGTATATTAAAGTCATTGTGATCGTATAGTGGATTTAACCATTCCTAATTATTCCTAATTTACTATAATAAATGAATCAATTGTTTACATGTGTCTCATATTCACTACATCAGAATAAACTCATCCATTTTACTAACAAAATATATCAAATTAACCTGGAAAATGACTAAATGTCCCCCTCTGGTGGTGAAGAAGTATAACACACCTAAACTAACAAAACCGGGATAATAAACTGGCTGGTGTTCATGGGTTTATAGAACATGTACTTTATACATTTGTCATAAATGACCTGCATTGATGAGACACATAGTGTGGATGAATGATCAGTAGTCGACGGTAAAAATAACACTCCTAAAGAAGATGCGTTTTCCAGTTAGATACCAACTTGAAAGAGGGAACTTTAGCAAAAAACCCACATGGAAAACGGAGATTTGGCAAATAACATATAAAGAGAGGCTTATTTGACGCCAAACCAACAGCAATAGTTACTAAAACATAAATTGCTAATGTATGATTTAAAAGGTGGATTTTATGGTGTAATGTCAACTTTATATATTTCTATCCCGGGACTATTCAATTTTGAACTCACCCACAGCAATTCTCCATAAATCTGCTGTGGATTACCCAGAATCCCGAAATAAATTAATACATATGTGATAATTCAAAAACATAACTGTTTGTGTTTATAGGGAACCAGATCGTGAACACAACTAAGTTACTAAGTCTATAACCACACTGTATTGTTACACTGGTGAGTAAAAACTCATGCTTCCTACACTAACTTTTTGTCTGAACATTATAATATATATTTTACGTCACACTAGCGTCATTGTCTTAAAGTCGCACATCTCCATCGCAGTCAGAGGTTCAGACTGAGCGTTACCCACTCCAGTCAGCTGATGGCGGTGTGCGATTTTAAGGCAATGCTGTTAGTGTGACGTATAATCTAGTGGACGGAACGCAATGCTGTTAGTGTGACGTATAATCTAGTGGACGGAACGCTTCTTTCAGCAGCAGCAACAGTTAGTCAGACACCTCCGTAGCTTCCTAGCCAAAATAGCCGAACCCATAAAGCTCTTTAGACGCTTTAGTGTATATTAGCCACTGTATTTTAAACCCTCTTCTGTCGTCTAGTTAGTTAGTTATCCTATTCCATTTCATATTTACGGTGTTGTAGTTATTATTCAGCTAGCGGGCTGGTTAAGTTAGCATTAGCCTAGCTAGCTAACATCTCAGACCATGAGTTCACTAAATGACTCTCTTCCTGCTGAAGAAGAGACGGTCTGCTGGACGGAGAAAGAAGCTCGCATCAAAGAAGAGGAGGAAGAGAAGGATGTTACAATACAAAAACAAGTAGAGGGTGAGGCTGTTACAGGGAAAGAAGAAGAGAACGACGTTACAGTGAAAGAAGAGGCGTTCAGAGTGAAAGAGGAGGAGTGTGTTACAGTAAAAGATGAGGAGGATTCAGTTTTTGAAGTGAAAGCGGAGGATGGGGAGAATACGGTCTCATCGGAAGAAGAGGAGGAGGAAACTGGATATCTGGGCCCGATTTCCCAAACGCAATTTAAGGCATCCAGTGGTTCTAAAGATGAACTTAGCCATAAGATGGTTTTGAGAAACCGGGCCGTGATTACCACTGGTAAGTACTGTCTTAAAAACAGAGGTACAAACTCTGCAGTTGTTGAACTGATTTTTGGTGTTAAAGGGGAAATCGGCAATTGCTACATCCATATTTTGACTTTAAAATTATTTATTTACAGCCATTGATTATTGAAGAATATAACACATGCCTCATGAGCTTAGTTCAACTGTTGTACCCCATCAGAACCCCAAATAAGTTTGTTTTACTCCAATGTTTAGAAACAATGTAAATAAACACTGTATAGCCGCAACATGGTTAACTATAATGTTGATATCATGGATGGTCAGTCCTTTCATCCATAGGTCTGTCTATGAATTTGAGAGTAGTTAAATGTCTCCAGGCCCATCATCATCTTATTACCAAAACAGTTGTGGAATGAGAGCCTTGTTATTGTTTCAACTGCAGGTTGGTTGATTGATGTGTGGCTTTTTAAAGGGACAACCTAGTATTTAAACAGGAACAAAATGGCTGCCAAGAGACTTGGTTTGGTAAACAGCTGAGGGATGGGGCTGGAGAAATGTAACCAATCTCAAATTCATAGAGAAAGCTATTGTAGCAGCCGTAATCCAACACCTAGCGACCTCGTCAAGAAGTTCAGACATCTTGGCGTAACAGTTATAAGGTGTTGGCTTGACAGTCGCTGGACCCAGGTTTGAGTTCAGCTCAGGGCTTCCCCACGAATTCACTACACTATGAATACAAGGACTGGCCATCCATGATGTCATAATGATAGTTTAACCAGGTTTCTAGGATATATAGTATATTCTAGAATTCATCCATGTTGTCATAATGATAGTTTAACCAGGTTTCTAGGCTATATAGTATATTCTAGAATTCATCCATAATGTCATAATGATAGTTTAACCAGGTTTCTAGGATATATAGTATATTCTAGAATTCATCCATGATGTCATAGTGATAGTTTAACCAGGTTTTTAGGCTATATAGTATATTCTAGAATTGCCAGTGTAGATTTCCTGTGGAGGCTAATTATTAGAGCTGTTGATAAGTCATTGTATAATATTCAGCCAATTTTTTTTCATGCCTTTACATTAAAGGCAAGACATACCTAGATGCAATTAAATTCATGAATTGGTTTGAAACCTTTGTTTTAAACCCTGCTCAAAGTTGTTGCCTTGACGGATTTGTAAAAAATGGTTTATCATGAAACACTTTTTTATTTATTTAAACGTAACCTTTATTTAACTAGGCAAGTCAGCTAAGAACAAATTCTTATTTACAATGACTGCCTACCCCGGACGATGCTGGGCCAATTGTGTGCCGCCCTATGGGACTCCCAATCACAGCCGGTTGTGATACAGTCTGGATTTGATCCAGGGTGTCTGTAGTGGCGCCTCAAGCACTGAGATGCAGTGTCCGCTGCGCCACTCGGGAGCCCCAAAATCAGGTTCTAGTGCTGTCCCCAACTAAAATACATCTTGGTCAACCAAGAGTCATCTGTTCTTTCTACCAATCGCCCCATCTGTTTTTATAAAATCAAATATACATACTGAATTTGTCTGATGCCTAAAGCATTCTGATCAAATAATTTAGACACACAAATGACTCTAAGTCATAACTAGGGGGAGCCGGTCGTCAACACAACCCGACCAGAGGGAGCCGGTCGTCAACACAACCCGACCAGAGGGAGCCGGTCGTCAACACAACCCGACCAGAGGGAGCCGGTCGTCAACACAACCCGACCAGAGGGAGCCGGTCGTCAACACAACCCGACCAGAGGGAGCCGGTCGTCAACACAACCCGACCAGAGGGAGCCGGTCGTCAACACAACCCGACCAGAGGGAGCCGGTCGTCAACACAACCCGACCAGAGGGAGCCGGTCGTCAACACAACCCGACCAGAGGGAGCCGGTCGTCAACACAACCCGACCAGAGGGAGCCGGTCGTCAACACAACCCGACCAGGGGGAGCCGGTCGTCAACACAACCCGACCAGGGGGAGCCGGTCGTCAACACAACCCGACCAGGGGGAGCCGGTCGTCAACACAACCCGACCAGGGGGAGCCGGTCGTCAACACAACCCGACCAGGGGGAGCCGGTCGTCAACACAACCCGACCAGGGGGAGCCGGTCGTCAACACAACCCGACCAGGGGGAGCCGGTCGTCAACACAACCCGACCAGGGGGAGCCGGTCGTCAACACAACCCGACCAGGGGGAGCCGGTCGTCAGCACACCCCACAAAAGGGAGTCCCCCTTCCGCTGCTGGACTTCGTAAATTCTGCCGTTTTGCTCCTGAAGTTTTCAGTAATAGACTAATAGACTACAGATAGATAGAATAATAGACTAGTAATTGACTACACCATCAGTCTGCAACCTTTTCCAGTTGGAGTGCCAATTTATCTGACCGTTTCTGCAAATCTGTGTGCCAGTTATGATTTTCATATGCACATTTTCGTGGAACAGTTTCATTTGATTTATAATAGTATCTCAAAATCTTTGTCTGTGATTAATCTACATTCTAAATTAAAATTATACAAATCTAAAAGTAACTTTTATTGCCATTGCCAATTATGTAAAGATAGCCTACATAAAGCCAACAAATGAAAACATGGCATTCTGCAGGTAGAAAATATCTTGATAAAAATAAATATCCTAGAAATCACATTGGCTGCACATGGCCTGTCTACGACAAACTTGAAATATTGTATCAACTATCAACTGGGTCAGGAAACTCGGATAGCAAGCTTGCAGCATTGTATCAAATATTCTAGGCCCTCAGTTTCCTGCTACAGTGAGTTCTTGACAGTAATCAGGTATTTTATGACATTTCCACTGGATCAGAGCATTAAATTTTTCCCTTTTATGCCGTGTGTTTATCGAAATGGCGAGAGCGGGAAATATTTTACAAAAATACTTTGAGGAACTATTGTCATTCGCAATTGATTTTGATTAGACTTTGTTTACTTGCTGTTTGGAGGTGAAGAAAAAGTTACTTTGAGAAGCTCCACAACTCATTAGTGGTGCAGCGTTAAGACAATCAGAAATACTATCAGACATCCCCAAATGGGGATAGGCCTACATTTGCCTACATTTGTGTGCAGGCCAGTTAGACTAGTCCTACTACTATATGGGTAATCAGGTGTACGTCCTTACTCAACATTGACAGGAGTGTTTCATACAAAAGACAATTAATAAATTGACCAAACTGACGCATCTTGCGGGGTCAGGTCTGGGTGGTCTGCCAGGGGCCGTTTCATTTAGTATCCGTTTGGGTCGGCTGGGGAATGATTGTATTTCCCCATAGTATGTTGTTCCGAAGTTGACCGACTGAAAGGGAGTGTAACTTTGATTATAATTACTGTTCCCTTAAGGAGGGAATCGAGGTTCAACACCTGTTTGTCCCCGCCCTTTCCTGGGTTGGTGAAGAGCGGCATTACATTTTAAGGAATAAATCCAAGCCTCACTCTCATCACCTGTGGACGGTGGTGCTTCCAGCGAGGCGTGGATTTAATAGTATGTTGTACCTAGTTTCCCTCCTTCAGGGAACAGTCGTTATATTCATAACATGTGGATTTGATAGTATGTTGTACCTAGTTTCCCTCCTTCAGGGAACAGTAGTTATAGTCATAACATGTGGATTTAATAGTATGTTGTACCTAGTTTCCCTCCTTCAGGGAACAGAAGTTATAGTCATAACGTTACGCTTGTCATATGATGAACTTCAACTTAAATACTGGATCTTGCTGTCGGACAATTTTTTTGTATTCTGAAATGCAACAGTTTTCATGGGCACAGAAATACTAAATCATTTCAGAGTTTGCTAAATCCAATGGTTTTTAACTGAGTCATCTTGTAATCCAAGATGGTGTAGCATTAAGACCTGTTTGTTGTAAATGGTATGTATTTTTCGTCTTTTTTTGTATATATTGCAATATATTTAAATCTTTTTCCATTTTTAAATTAAATATACCTTCCGGCAACCCGCCTCACCCAATATGATACGGATCAGCATTTTTTTTTTAGACCTTATAGCTAGAACCTCCATCAGAAGCTAACCAGCTAATTAGCTACTAGATATTTAGTCATTGTTAGCCACTGCTAGCGGCCTTTACCTTTTTAGATCAGACACCAGCCGCTTTTAGCCTGGATAACACCTGCCAGTCTGCACAGCGCGATATCAACCCTGAGCATATCGGACTGTTTTTCTCCACTACATCACCGTATTCCTGCCGTAAGCTCTGGACCTTTACACCAGATAATCGCAGCTGGCTAGCTGCTACCGAGTGGCCCAGCCCCGAAGCTAGCCTTGAGCCAGGCCCATCTCCCGGCCTTCTCAGTGGACCCTATGATCACTTGGCTACACAGCTGATGCCTCCCAGACTCTTCACTAAGACGACTAGAAGCCTCTACATCACCGGATTCCTGCCGTAAGTTCTGGACCTTTGCACCGGATTGGCTACAGTGGCTGACACCCTTGTCCCGAAGCTAGCAGCAGTTAGCCTCGAGCCAGGTGCATCCTCCGGCTAGCAAACAAAATTACTCCAGCTACAATACCTCTTTTGCCAGTTGGCCTGGACCCTTTGTCGACACGGAGCACCGCCGATCGATCACGACTGGTCTGCCGACGCAATTCCGTCCGATGTGCCCTCAACCGGCCTTTGACAGACGTCGGTGACGCCCTTGTCCCGAAGCTAGCACCAGTTAGCCTCGAGCCAGGGCCGGCTCCCGGCTAGCATAGTAATGACTACCTAGCGGCTTCCCTGGTTCATATATTGCTGTTCACTGGACCCTATGATCACTTGGCTACATAGCTGATGCCTGCTGGACTGTTCATTAATCACGGTACTCCATTTTGTTTATTTTGTTTCTGTTGGCCCCAGCCTCGAACTCAGGCCCTGTGTGTAGTTAACTGACCCTCTCAGCCCATTCATCGCCATTTTACGTGTTTTTGTTGTCTTAGCTGATTAACTGTTGTCTTACCCGTTGTTGTCTTAGCTAGCTTTCCCAATCAACACCTGTGATTGCTTTATGCCTCGCTTTATGTCTCTCTAATGTCAATATGCCTTGTATACTGTTGTTTAGGGTAGTTATCATTGTTTTGTTTTACTGCGTAGCCCCTAGTCCCACTCAACATGCCTCAGAGAACTCTTTTGTCCCACTTCCCACACATGGGTGACCTCACCTAGCATAACTGGTGCCTCCAGAGATGCAACCTCTTATCGTCACTCAGTGCCTAGGTTTACCTCTACTGTACCCACACTCTACCATACCCCTGTCTGTACATTATGCCTTGAATCTATCCTACCACACCCAGAAATCTGCTCCTTTTATTCTCTGTTCCCAAAGCACTAGACGACCAGTACTGATAGCCTTTAGCCGTACCCTCATCCTACTCCTCTGTTCCTCGGGTCATGTAGAGGTTAACCCAGGCCCTGTGTGTCCCCAGGCACTTTCATTTGTTGACTTTCTGTAACCATAAAAGCCTTGGTTTCATGCATGTTAATATCAGAAGCCTCCTCCCTAAGTTTGTTATACTCACTGCTTTAGCACACTCCAACCTTGATGTCCTTGCCGTGTCTGAATCCTGGCTTTGGAAGGCCACCAAAAATTCAGAAATTTCCAGCCCCATCTACAACATTTTCCGTCAAGATAGAACTGCCAAAGGGGGAGGAGTTGCAATCTACTGCAGAGATGGCCTGCAAAGTTGTATTATGCTTTCCAGGTCTAAACCCAAACAGTTCGAGCTTCTAATTTTAAAAATGAATCTCTCCATAAATAAGTCTCTCAATGTTGCCGCCTGTTATAGACCCCCCTCAGTTCCCAGCTGTGCCCTGGACACCATATGTGAATTGGTTGGCCCCATCTATCTTCAGTTTGTTCTGTTAGGTGACCTAAACTGGGATATGCTTAACCTTTTACGGGGGCAGCCCGACACCGGTACACTTATGACAACATCCAGCTCAAAGTGCAGGGCGCGAAATTCAAAATCTATTTTTTTTTTAATATTTAACTTTCACACATTAACAAGTCCAAGACACCAGATGAAAGGTGCACATCTTGTGAATCAAGCCAACATGTCCGATTTTTAAAATGTTTTACAGGGAAGACAAAATATGTAAATCTATTAGCTAACCACGTTAGCAAAAGACACAACTTTTCTAACTCCATCAGTTTCTTACTCCATCAGGTGCTATCACAAATTCGACCAAATACAGATATAAATAGCCACTAACCAAGAAACAAATTAATCAGATGACAGTCTGATAACCTATTTATTGTATAGCATATGTTTTGTTCGAAAAAATTAGCATATTTCATGTATAAACCATAGTTTACATTTCAGCTACAATCCGAAATTGCACCGAAAGCAGCCATAATATTTACAGACACCAACGTCAAATAGCTAATTACTCATCATAAAACATTTCTGAAAAATACATAGTCTGCAGCAATTGAAAGACAGGCATCTTGTGATTCCAAACAATATTTCCGATTTTATTAAATGTTTTACAGCGAAAACAAAATGTATCGCTATATTAGCGTAGCTACAATAGACAGACACAATTGGGCGCCCACGGCCAGTTCACATGCACGACAGATATATGAAATAACATCATAAAATGGGTCTTACTTTTGCTGATCTTTCATCAGAATGTTGAAGAAGGTGTCCTCTGTCCAGATGAGTCGTTGCTTCGATTCAGAATGGCAAATTTCCCTCTTCAATTAGCATTGGCACTAGCCGAGTGGCATAAATTTCTCCAACGTAAACACAGTCAGAGGACGGAACACGGCAAAACTCCCGAATAAAGTTTCAATAATCTGATTAAACTATATTGAAAAAACATACATTACGATGATATGGTCACATGTATCAAAAAAAATTCGAGCCGGAGATGTTAGCCGTTCGTTACCAAGGCAAAACAGAAGTCAATCCCACTTCCTTCAGAGTACCGGAAGTGCACGGTCACGTCAAAGAAATAGGTTTTTTTCCACCACAGAACAAGATGAGCACAAAAATGTCTTCTCTGACATCCTCTTTACACCAATAGGAAGGCGTATAGAGTGTCAGCAGACTCCTAAGTGTCAAGACCATGTATAGGCATCAAGTTGAAAAGAGCATAGATTTCTGACATTTCACTTCCTGGTCAGGAAAAGTGCTGCAGAAGGACTTCTGTTTCACTCAGAGAAATAATTCCAACTGTTTTAGAAACTAGAAAGTGTTTTCTATCCAAGAAGAATAATAATATTCATATTGTACGAGCAAGATTTGAGTAGGAGGCCGTTTGAAATGGGCACGATTTCACTGGCTACTCAACACTTTGCCTTGCAGCCATAAGAAGTTAACCTCTCTAGGAGGTGTGGGACGCTACCGTCCCACCTGGCCAACATCCAGTGAAATTGCAGAGCGCCAAATTCCAAAACAGAAATACTCATTATAAAAATTCATAAAACATACAAGTGTTATACATCAGTTTAAAGATGAACAGTTACCAGCCAAGTAGAGGAGTTACACAAGTCAGAAATAGCGATAAAACTAATCACTTACCTTTGATGATCTTCATATCGTTCCACTCACAAGACTCCCATTTACTCAATAAATGTTAGTTTTGTTCGATAAAGTCTCTCTTTATATCCAAAAACCTCAGTTTTGTTCAGTAATCCACAGGCTCAAAGGCAATCACAACATCCAGACGAAAAATCCGAATAGTATCAGTAAAGTTTGTAGAAACATGTCAAACGATGTTTATAATCAATCCTCAGGTTGTTTTTAGCCTAAATAATAGATAACATTTCAAAGGTAAACAAGAACGGCGCATTCTGGGACACTGAATGGTTCACTCATTCAGAGTGGTCTTACTCTCTCAATTTTCAGAATACAAGCCTGAAACAATTTTTAAAGACCGTTGACATCTAGTTGAAGCCATAGGAAGTGAAATTTGAGTCCTAAGTCAATGGAATTTGTATAGGCAGTCAATGGAAAACTACAAAAATATAAAAATCCCACTTCCTGGATGGATGTTTCTCAGGTTTTCGCCTGTCATATCAGTTCTGTTATACTCACAGACATTATTTGAACAGTTTTGGAAACTTTAGAGTGTTTTCTGTCCAAATCTACCAAGTTTACTTTGGGCACGCTTTTCATCCGGAGGTGAAAAAATAGACCCTAGTGAGGTTAACACCCCCGCCGTCCTACAATCCAAGCAAGATGCCCTCAATCTCACACAAATGATCAAGGAACCCACCAGGTACAACCCTAAATCCGTAAACATTGGCATCCTCATAGATATTATCCTGACCAACTTGCCCTCCAAATACACCTCTGCTGTTTTCAATCAGGATCTCAGCGATCATTGCCTGCATCCGTTATGGGTCCGCGGTCAAACGACCACCCCTCATCACTGTCAAACGCTCCCTAAAACACTTGTGCAAGCAGGCATTTCTAATCGACCTGGCCCGGGTATCCTGGAAGGATATTGACCTCATCCTGTCAGTAGGGGATGCCTGGTTTTTTTTAATTGTAATTTCCTCACCAGCTTAAATAAGCATGCCCCTTCAAAAAATTTAGAACTAAGAACAGATATAGCCCTTGGTTCACTCCAGACCTGACTGCCCTTGACCAGCACAAAAACATCCTGTGGCGTACTGCACTAACATCGAATAGTCCCTGCGATATGCAACTTTTCAGAGAAGTCAGGAACCAATACACACAGTCAGTTAGGAAAGCAAAGGCTAGCTTTTTCAAACAGAAATTTGCATCCTGTAGCTCTAACTCCAAAAAGTTTGGGACACTGTGAAGTCCATGGAGAACAAGATTCCTAAAGATTGGAAAGCTGCCGCTGTCATCCCCCTCTTCAAAGGGGGTGACACTCTAGACCCAAACTATTACAGACCTATATCCATCCTGCCCTGCCATTCTAAAGTCTTCGAAAGTCAAGTTAACAAACAGATCACTGACCATTTTGAATCCCACTGTACCTTCTCCGCTGTGCAATCCAGTTTCCGAGCTGGTCACGGGTGCACCTCAGCCACGCTCAAGGTATTAAACAATATCATAACCACCATCGATAAAAGACAGTACTGTGCAGCCGTCTTCATTGACCTGGCCAAGGCTTTCGACTCTGTCAATCACCGTATTCTTATCGGCAGCCTCAATAGCCTTGGTTTCTAAAATGACTGACTCGCCTGGTTCACCAACTACTTCTCAGACAGAGTTCAGTGTGTCAAATCGGAGGACCTGTTGTCCGGACCTCTGGCAGTCTCTATGGAGGTAGCACAGGGTTCAATTCTCGGACCGACTCCTTTGTCTGTATATACCAACGATATTGCTCTTGCTGCGGGTGATTCCTTGATCCACCTCTACGCAGACGACACCATTCTGTATACATCTGGCCCTTCTTTGGACACTGTGTTAACAAACCTCCAAACGTGCTTCAATGCCATACAACACTCCATCCGTGGCCTCCAACTGCTCTTAAACGCTAGTAAAACTAAATCAAATCAAGTTTATTTTATATAGCCCTTCGTACATCAGCTAATATCTCGAAGTGCTGTACAGAAACCCAGCCTAAAACACCAAACAGCAAGCAATGCAGGTGTAGAAGCACGGTGGCTAGGAAAAACTCCCTAGAAAGGCCAAAACCTAGGAAGAAACCTAGAGAGGAACCAGGCTATGAGGGGTGGCCAGTCCTCTTCTGGCTGTGCCGGGTGGAGATTATAACAGAACATGGCCAAGATGGTCAAAATGTTCATAAATGACAAGCATGGTCAAATAATAATCAGGAATAAATGTCAGTTGGCTTTTCATAGCCGATCATTAAGAGTTTGAAAACAGCAGGTCTGGGACAGGTAGGGGTTCCATAACCGCAGGCAGAACAGTTGAAACTGGAACAACAGCAAGGCCAGGTGGACTGGGGACAGCAAGGAGTCATCATGCCCGGTAGTCCTGACGTATGGTCCTAGGGCTCAGGTCCTCCGAGAGAGAGAGAGAAAGAAAGAGAGAAGGAGAGAATTAGAGAGAGCCAAGATGTTCAAAATGTTCATAAATAATAATCAGGAATAAATGTCAGTTGGCTTTTCATAGTCGATCATTAAGAGTTGAAAACAGCAGGTCTGGGACAGGTAGGGGTTCCATAACCGCAGGCAGAACAGTTGAAACTGGAACAGCAGCAAGGCCAGGTGGACTGGGGACAGCAAGGAGTCATCATGCCCGGTAGTCCTGACGTATGGTCCTAGGGCTCAGGTCCTCCGAGAGAGAGAAAGAAAGAGAGAAGGAGAGAATTAGAGAGAGCATACTTAAATTCACACAGGACACTGGATAAGACAGGAGAAGTACTCCAGATATAACCAACTGACCCTAGCCCCCCGACACAAACTACTGCAGCATAAATGCTGGAGGCTGAGACAGGAGGGGTCAGGAGACACTGTGGCCCCATCCAAAGAAACCCCCGGACAGGGCCAAACAGGAAGGATATAACCCCACCCACTTTGCCAAAGCACAGCCCCCGCACCACTAGAGGGATATCTTCAACCACCAACTTACAATCCTGAGACAAGGCCGAGTATAGCCCACAAAGATCTCCGCCACGGCACAAACCAAGGGGGGGCGCCAACCCAGACAGGAAGATCACGACAGTAACTCAACCCACTCAAGTGACGCACCCCTCCTAGGGGCGGCATGAAAGAGCACCAGTAAGCCAGTGACTCAGCCCCTGTAATAGGGTTAGAGGCAGAGAATCCCAGTGGAGAGAGGGAACCGGCCAGGCAGAGACAGCAAGGGCGGTTCGTTTCTCCAGAGCCTTTCCGTTCACCTTCACACTCCTGGGCCAGACTACACTCAATCATATGACCTACTGAAGAGATACGTCTTCAGTAAAGACTTAAAGGTTGAGACCGAGTCTGCGTCTCTCACATGGGTAGGCAGACCATTCCATAAAAATGGAGATCTATGGGAGAAAGCCCTGCCTCCAGCTGTTTGCTTAGAAATTCTAGGGACAATTAGGAGGCCTGCGTCTTGTGACCGTAGTGTACGTGTAGGTATGTACGGCAGGACCAACTCGCAAAGATAGGTAGGAGCAAGCCCATGTCACGCTTTATAGGTTAACTTCTACTTGCACACAATCCCGGATCCGGGAGCACCCCCATCAGTAAAAAAGCTGACTAGCATAGCCTAGCATAGCGTCACAAGTAAATACTAGCATCTAAATATCATTAAATCACAAGTCCAAGACACCAGATGAAAGATACACATCTTGTGAATCCAGCCATCATTTCTGATTTTAAAATGTTTTACAGGGAAGACACAATATGTATTTCTATTAGCTAACCACGATAGCAAAAGACACAACTTTTTTTTCCCACCATTTTTTTCCTGCATAGGTAGCTATCACAATTTCGACCAAATAAAGATAAAAATAGTCACTAACCAAGAAACAACTTCATCAGATGACAGTCTGATAACATATTTTTTGTATAGCATATGTTTTGTTAGAAACATGTGCATATTTCAGGTATAAATCATAGTTTTACATTGCAGCCACCATCACAACTCTCACCAAAGCAACTAGAATAACTACAGAGACCAACGTGAATTACCTAAATACTCATCATAAAACATTTATGAGAAATACACAGCGTACAGCAAATGAAAGACAAAGATCTTGTGAATCCAGCCAATATTTCAGATTTTTTAAGTGTTTTACAGCGAAAACACAATATAGCATTATATTAGCTTACTACAATAGCCAACCACACAACAGCATTGATTCAAGCTAACAAAAGCGATAACGAATAAACCAGCAAAATATATTAATTTTTTCACTAACCTTCTCAAACGTCTTCAGATGACAGTCCTATAACATCATATTACACAATACATATAGAGTTTGTTCGAAAATGTGCATATTTAGCGGCACAAATCGTGGTTATACAATGAGAATAGTAGCCAAGCTGCCAACAAAATGTCGGGAGAAATCTTGGGAGAGGCACCTAATCTAATCATTAACTAATCATAAACTTGACAAAAAAATACAGGTTGGACAGCAAATGAAAGATACATTAGTTCTTAATGCAACCGCTGTGTTAGATTTTTAAAATTAACGTTACTACGACATACAGCGTGCGTTAAAGCGAGACCGCACCGAAATAATGGCGGAATAGGAGTTTTACATTTTTCAACAGAACAACGAATTAACATCATAAATAGTTCTTACTTTTTGATGAGCTTTCATCAGAATCTTGGGCAAGTTGTCCTTTGTCCAGAAGAATCGTTGCTCGGTTGTAGATTGTCGCCTTCAACTTTGGAATTAGCAGTAAACATTAGCCATGTGGCGAAGACGTGCCCAACTCACTATAACGCAGCACAAAGAAAATTCAGAAAATCGCAATATACTGATATAAAATGATATAACTAGGTTTAAAATAACTACATTATGACGTTCTTAACACCTATATCGAATAAAATCAGAGCCGGATATATCTAAGGCCTATAACGGGAGCTTTCCAGAACGCCATCCTGAGGTCTGTCTTGCGTCATGGCGAATGTTGAAAAGAGTGCACCCCCGGTTCCAAGAGCCCTTATATGGCCTCAGATCTGCCTAGCAACTCCATTCCAATTATCACTATTTGCTGACATCTAGGGGAAGGCGTATGCAGTGCATGTCGACCAATAGAAGACATGCAAATTAATAAACGGACCCTAGAACAGCCTGCCTGATTTCAGATTTCTCACTTCCTCACAGGAAGTTTGCTCCAACTTGAGTTCTGTTTTACTCACAGATATAATTCAAACGGTTTTAGAAACTATGTTTTCTATCCAATAGTAATAATAATATGCATATTGTACGAGCAAGAATTGAGTACGAGGCAGTTTAATTTGGGAACTAAATTTTTACAAAGTGAAAACAGCACCCCCTATTGAGAAAAGGTTAGCAGTAAAACCTTGAAATCAGCCCTTGCCTTAACAGGAAGCCAGTGTAGGGAAGCTAGCACTGGAGTAATATGATCAAATTTCTTGGTTCTAGTCAGGATTCTAGCAGCCGTATTTAGCACTAACTGAAGTGTATTTAGTGCTTTATCCGGGTAGCCGGAAAGTAGAGCATTGCAGTAGTCTAACCTAGAAGTAACAAATGCATGGATTAATTTTTCTGCATCATTTTTGGACAGAAAATTTCTGATTTTTGCAATGTTACGTAGATGGAAAAAAGCTGTCCTTGAAACAGTCTTGAAATGTTCGTCAAAAGAGAGATCAGGGTCAAGAGTAACGCCGAGGTCCTTCACAGTTTTATTTGAGACGACTTTACAACCATCAAGATTAATTGTCAGATTTAACAGAAGATCTCTTTGTTTCTTGGGACCTAGAACAAGCATCTCTGTTTTGTCCGAGTTTAAAAGTAGAACGTTTTCAGCCATCCACTTCCTTATGTCTGAAACACAGGCTTCTAGCGAGGGCAATTTTGGGGCTTCACCATGTTTCATTGAAATGTACAGCTGTGTGTCATCCGCATAGCAGTGAAAGTTAACATTATGTTTTCGAATGACATCCCCAAGAGGTAAAATATATAGTGAAAACAATAGTGGTCCTAAAACGGAACCTTGAGGAACACCGAAATGTACAGTTGATTTGTCAGAGGACAAACCATTCACAGAGACAAACTGATATCTTTCCGACAGATAAGATCTAAACCAGGCCAGAACTTGTCCGTGTAGACCAATTTGGGTTTCCAGTCTCTCCAAAAGAATGTGGTGATCGATGGTGTCAAAGGCAGCACTAAGGTCTAGTAGCACGAGGACAGATGCAGAGCCTCGGTCTGACGCCATTAAAAGGTCATTTACCACCTTCACAAGTGCAGTCTCAGTGCTATGATGGGGTCTAAAACCAGACTGAAGCATTTCGTATACATTGTTTGTCTTCAGAAAGGCAGTGAGTTGCTGCGCAACAGCTTTTTCTAAAATTTTTGAGAGGAATGGAAGATTCGATATAGGCCGATAGTTTTTTATATTTTCCGGGTCAAGGTTTGGCTTTTTCAAGAGAGGCTTTATTACTGCCACTTTTAGTGAGTTTGGTACACATCCGGTGGATAGAGAGCCGTTTATTATGTTCAACATAGGAGGGCCAAGCACAGGAAGCAGCTCTTTCAGTAGTTTAGTAGGAATAGGATCCAGTATGCAGCTTGAAGGTTTAGAGGCCATGATTATTTTCATCATTGTGTCAAGAGATATAGTACCAAAACACTTAAGTGTCTCTCCCGATCCCAGGCCCTGGCAGAGCTGTGCAGATCCAGGACAGCTAAGCCCTGGAGGAATACGCAGATTTAAAGAGGAGTCCGTAATTTGCTTTCTAATGATCATGATCTTTTCCTCAAAGAAGTTCATGAATTTATGACTGGTGAAGTGAAAGCCATCCTCTCTTGGGGAATGCTGCTTTTTAGTTAGCTTTGCAACAATATCAAAAATACATTTTGGATTGTTCTTATTTTCCTCAATTAAGTTGGAAAAATAGGATGATCGAGCAGCAGTGAGGGCTCTTCGATACTGCACGGTACTGTCTTTCCAAGCTAGTCGGAAGACTTCCAGTTTGGTGTGGCGCCATTTCCGTTCCAATTTTCTGGAAGCTTGCTTCAGAGCTCGGGTATTTTCTGTATACCAGGGAGCTAGTTTCTTATGACAAATGTTTTTCGTTTTTAGGGGTGCAACTGCATCTAGGGTATTGCGCAAGGTTAAATTGAGTTCCTCAGTTAGGTGGTTAACTGATTTTTGTCCTCTGACGTCCTTGGGTAGGCAGAAGGAGTCTGGAAGGGCATCAAGGAATTTTTGTGTTGTCTGAGAATTTATAGCACGACTTTTGATGCTCCTTGGTTGGGGTCTGAGCAGATTATTTGTTGCGATTGCAAACGTAATAAAATGGTGGTCCGATAGTCCAGGATTATGAAGAAAAACATTAAGATCTACAACATTTATTCCATGGGACAAAACTAGGTCCAGAGTATGACTGTGGCAGTGAGTAGGTCCGGAGACATGTTGGACAAAACCCACTGAGTCGATGATGGCTCCGAAAGCCTTTTGGAGTGGGACTGTGGACTTTTCCATGTGAATATTAAAGTCACCAAAAATGTGAATATTATCTGCCATGGCTACAAGGTCCGATAGGAATTCAGGGAACTCAGTGAGGAACGCTGTATATGGCCCAGGAGGCCTGTAAACAGTAGCTATAAAAAGTGATTGAGTAGGCTGCATAGATTTCATGACTAGAAGGTCAAAAGACAAACGTTTATTTATTTTTTGTAAATTTTTAAATTTGCTATCGTAAATGTTAGCAACACCTCCGCCTTTGCGGGATGCGCGGGGGATATGGTCACTAGTGTAATCAGGAGGTGAGGCCTCATTTAACACAGTAAATTCATCAGGCTTAAGCCATGTTTCAGTCAGGCCAATCACATCAAGATTATGATCAGTGATTAGTTCATTGACTATAACAGCCTTTGATGTGAGGGATCTAACATTAAGTAGCCCTATTTTGAGATGTGAGGTATCACAATCGCTTTAAATAATGGCAGGAATGGAGGAGGTCTTTATTCTAGTGAGATTGCTAAGGCGAACACCGCCATGTTTAGTTTTGCCCAACCTAGGTCGAGGCACAGACACGGTCTCAATGGGGATAGCTGAGTTGACTACACTGACTGTGCTAGTGGCTATCGGTGTCCTCATTAGCAGGGAGGAGTTTATGCATTGAAATTATGTGTCCATCGCCCTCGTACCTCAATTTTATTAAACACAGAAAGGGGCCTATATTGGAGTCCAAAGGTCGTCTGGCACACTGCTTAGGATTTCAACAACATGAATAACTTATTTCTAGCCTACAATCATCGATGTTACTACTAATGTGAAAACAAGACAAAATATGACTATTGTTGCTCATTTTAAGACAATTGTCAAATAATTTGAACATTTATTACAGACGTCAATTGTTGTACAACATCATGGCTACTCTGTTGGCATCACCTTTTACAGTGAATTTCTGCTGTTGTGGGCCTTTAATCATCTGTCTGACTTTGTTGTTCACACAGGAGAGAGACGCGACTATTGTGGTTCCTTTGCGGAGCCTCAACAACCTCATGAGGCAGAGAAGAGTCTCTCCAGGTCAGAACACCTCAAGAAACACCAGCAGAGATCCACAGGGAAGAACCCTCACTGCTGCTCTGACTGTGGGAAGAGAATCACCTCATCAGGCATTCATCAGAGAATACACACAGGAGAGAAACCTTATAGCTGTACTCAATGTGGGATGAGTTTTACTACATCTAGCCATCTTACTGTACACCAGAGAACACACACAGGAGAGAAACCTTTTATCTGTGATCAATGTGGGAAGCGTTTTGTTCAATCTAGCGATCTGACAGTGCACCAGAGAATACACACAGGAGAGAAATCCTATAGCTGTGATCAATGTGGAAAGAGTTTTATTACATCTAACATTCTGACTGTACACCAGAGAACACACACAGGAGAGAAACCATATAGCTGTGCTCAATGTGGGAAGAGTTTTACTACATCTAGCCATCTGACTGTACACCAGAGAACACACACAGGAGAGAAACCGTATAGCTGTGGTCAATGTGGGAAGAGTTTTGCTGCATCTAGCAATCTGACCCTACACCAGAGAATACACACAGGAGAGAAACCTTTTAGCTGTGGTCATTGTGGGAAGAGTTTTGGTCAATCTAGCAATCTGACTGTACACCAGAGAATACACACAGGATATAAATCTTATAGCTGTGGTCAATGTGGGAAGAGTTTTACTACATCTAGCAATCTGACTGTACACCAGAGAACACACACAGGAGAGAAAGCTTATAGCTGTGATCAATGTGGGAAGAGTTTTACTACATATGGCAAGGTTACATTACACCAGAGAACACACACAGGTGAGAAACCTTATAGCTGTGGTCAATGTGGGAAGAGTTTTACTACATCTAGCCATCTGACTGTACACCAGAGAACACACACAGGAGAGAAACCGTATAGCTGTGGTCAATGTGGGAAGAGTTTTGCTGCATCTAGCAATCTGACTCTACACCAGAGAATACACACAGGAGAGAAACCTTTTAGCTGTGGTCAATGTGGGAAGAGTTTTGGTCAATCTAGCAATCTGACTCTACACCAGAGAACACACACAGGAGAGAAATCTTATAGCTGTGGGCAATGTGGGAAGAGTTTTACTACATATGACAAGGTTACATTACACCAGAGAACACACACAGGAGAGAAACCTTTTAGTTGTGGTCAATGTGGGAAGAGTTTTACTACATCTAGCAATCTGACTCTACACCAGAGAACACACACAGGAGAGAAATCTTATAGCTGTGGTCAATGTGGGAAGAGTTTTGGTGCATCTAGCAATCTGACTGTACACCAGAGAACACACACAGGAGAGAAACCTTATAGCTGTGGGCAATGTGGGAAGAGTTTTACTCAGTCAACCAGCCTGATATCACACCAAAGAACACACACAGGAGAGAAATCTTATAGCTGTGTTCAGTGTGACAAGAGATACTCTGATAAAAGAGGTCTGATCAAACATCAGACAATACATACATGGAGTTATTTTGTGATATCAAATCAAATCCCAAATCAAATCAAATTTTATTTGTCACATACACATGGTTAGCAGATGTTAATGCGAGTGTAGCGAAATGCTTGTGCTTCTAGTTCCGACAATGCAGTAATAACCAACAAGTAATCTAACCTAACAATTCCACAACTACTACCTTATACACACAAGTGTAAAGGGATAAAGAATATGTACATAAAGATATATGAATGAGTGATGGTACAGAACGGCATAGGCAAGATGCAGTAGATGGTATAGAGTACAGTATATACATATGAGATGAGTAATGTAGGGTATGTAAACATAAAGTGGCATAGTTTAAAGTGGCTAGTGATACATGTATTACATAAAGATGGCAAGATGCAGTAGATGGTATAGAGTACAGTATATACATATGAGATGAGTAATGTAGGGTATGTAAACATAAAGTGGCATAGTTTAAAGTGGCTAGTGATACATGTATTACATAAAGATGGCAAGATGCAGTAGATGATATATACAGTATATACATATGAGATGAGTAATGTAGGGTATGTAAACATTATATTAAGTGGCATTGTTTAAAGTGGCTAGTGATGCATTTTTACATAATTTCCATCAATTCCCATTATTAAAGTGGCTGGAGTTGAGTCAGTATGTTGGCAGCGGCCGCTAAATGTTAGTGGTGGCTGTTTAACAGTCTGATGGCCTTGAGATAGAAGCTGTTTTTCAGTCACTCGGTCCCTGCTTTGATGCACCTGTACTGACCTCGCCTTCTGGATGATAGCGGGGTGAACAGGCAGTGGCTCGGGTGGTTGTTGTCCTTGATGATCTTTATGGCCTTCCTGTGACATCGGGTGGTGTATGTGTCCTGGAGGGCAGGTAGTTTGCCCCCGGTGATGCGTTGTGCAGACCTCACTACCCTCTGGAGAGCCTTACGGTTGTGGGCGGAGCAGTTGCCGTACCAGGCGGTGATACAGCCCGACAGGATGCTCTCGATTGTGCATCTGTAGAAGTTTGTGAGTGCTTTTGGTGACAAGCCGAATTTCTTCAGCCTCCTGAGGTTGAAGAGGCGCTGCTGCGCCTTCTTCACAACGCTGTCTGTGTGGGTGGACCAATTCAGTTTGTCCGTGATGTGTACACCGAGGAACTTAAAACTTTCCACCTTCTCCACTACTGACCCGTCGATGTGGATAGAGGGGTGGTCCCTCTGCTGTTTCCTGAAGTCCACAATCATCTCCTTTGTTTTGTTGACGTTGAGTGTGAGGTTATTTTCCTGACACCACACTCCGAGGGCCCTCACCTCCTCCATGTAGGCCGTCTCGTCGTTGTTGGTAATCAAGCCTACCACTGTAGTGTCATCCGCAAACTTGATGATTGAGTTGAAGGCGTGCATGGCCACACAGTCGTGGGTGAACAGGGAGTACAGGAGAGGGCTCAGAACGCACCCTTGTGGGGCCCCAGTGTTGAGGATCAGCGGGGTGGAGATGTTACCTACCCTTACCACCTGGGGGCGGCCCGTCAGGAAGTCCAGGACCCAGTTGCACAGGGCGGGGTCGAGACCCAGGGTCTCGAGCTTGATGACGAGTTTGGAGGGTACTATGGTGTTAATTATGTTTGGAGGGTACTATGGTGTGAATTAATGTCACAATGTAGAATGTTTTAACATTGTACTATGAGTATTTTAAGGAGTTTCACAATGTAGAACCCTAATTGAATTGATTTCAGCGTGATATGGATATTAGCCTTGGGAAAAATCCAGGCTCTGAATGAAAAGAGTACTATTTATGTGATTTAACAAAAAGTGACTAACACAAAAAGAGCTGTGTTACACTTACCATGTTGGTGACCCACTTGAATCAAAATGCAACACTTCAAAATGTAGCGATCTATTTTCTACAAATTGTCCTCTAACCAGGGATGTTCACATTATTCCCAGATTCTGTGTGGTTTTTGAGCTGTCATTTTTAACAGGACATCCAACCTCATCTCCCTCCTCTCGGCACAATTGTTTCAACGTGATATCGATGAGTGATGACAAATAAGTGTTGCGTTCCTTTGTTTAGTGACCCCTAAATTTAAATGCATCACTCCAAAATGTAGCTGACTGTTTTCTGCAGGTTGTCCTCTAACCAGTGAGGTGAAAGATATCTCCCATTTCCATTTGTTTTTTTAGTTGTGTTTCAACAGCACATACATCCTGATTTCCCCCCTAATCGATATCAGTGATTTATACATATTACTTTATGTTCTATATTATACATACAATACATATGAACAAACATTTGGTTTTGATATTTCCTATTTCCAATTCATGTAACTTTCAGTAATCATAATTATGTATCTGTGACTTTAACACACAATCAATTGACAATTTTCGGGTATAATTATATTGACGTTGTTGCCCTTCTTTTAGAATATCAGGGTTCATGTTCAGATGTGCCAACCCAAATCTACTAGAGCATGACATTGGGGACTGGGTCTTCCTGTCTTTAAGTTTGTTGTGGGTTTTTGTTTTGTTTGCCTTTTCTTGGGCAGATTTAGTGGGTCTCATGGTGGGTGTCTTTTAGGTCCCAGTTGTTGTTACTAGTCAACTTTCAGTGGACACTGAGAGAAAAACTGCAACATTATGTTATAATACTTTTATTGCATCAAATGGTTGTTTTATGCAACAGAATAGAGGGTTCTTAGAACTACTGTGTCTGTGTTCTACTGAGGATGGGCCTCTGGGAGAAAACATTGACAGGAGATTTACAATGTCTTTTGGGTGATAAAACCTAAAGAGACCACATTCCAGAGCATGAGTTACTGTTTCTGTTCTATATGGTACCAGGGAGAGATGACCCCAGGGCCAGTCCCTGGTCTCTACACAAAGAGTACTGTTTTTACAGCAGATACTGTCTGCTGAGAATTATAAGTATCTTTCATACAAATCTTAACCTTGTGACCCATTCTATACGTCTGTTGTTCGTTATGTAGGTTGAAAGAGGTGTATCTTGGCTATAAAAGATCTTTGTAGTTTTGTGCTGTGGGTCGACCAGCCATCATTATTGTAGAGCACTCAATTGATTCACTTTATATGTGTACGTTGTATTTACCTGCTCCCTTATTAATAAGTGAATAAAGATTTAGTTTAAGAATAACTCTGACTTGTGTGGTAAGTTTCTCTCCTCATTTGATATTAAAGAAGTTAACCACCACATTTGGCGATGGGGATGTGAATCTTCACTTGGTGACCGCTCCTGATGACCTGGCTCCTGACGACCTGGGTAAATGACCTGGCTCCTGACGACCTGGGTAAATGACCTGGCTCCTGAGGACCTGGGTAAATGACCTGGGTAAATGACCTGGCTCCTGACGACCTGGGTAAATGACCTGGCTCCTGACGACCTGGGTAAATGACCTGGCTCCTGACGACCTGGGTAAATGACCTGGCTCCTGAGGACCTGGGTAAATGACCTGGGTAAATGACCTGGCTCCTGAGGACCTGGGTAAATGACCTGGGTAAATGACCTGGCTCCTGACGACCTGGGTAAATGACCTGGCTCCTGACGACCTGGGTAAATGACCTGGCTCCTGACGACCTGGGTAAGTGACCTGGCTCCTGACTACCTGGGTAAATGACCTGGCTCCTGACTACCTGGGTAAATGACCTGGCTCCTGACGACCTGGGTAAATGACCTGGCTCCTGATGACCTGGGTAAATGACCTGGCTCCTGACTACCTGGGTAAATGACCTGGCTCTTGATGACCTGGGTAAATGACCTGGCTCCTGACAACCTGGGTAAATGACCTGGCTCCTGACGACCTGGGTAAATGACCTGGCTGGTGACGACCTGGGTAAATGACCTGGCTCCTGAGGACCTGGGTAAAGGACCTGGCTCCTGACGACCTGGGTAAATGACCTGGGTAAATGACCTGGCTCCTGACTACCTGGGTAAATGACCTGGCTCCTGAAGACCTGGGTAAATGACCTGGCTCCTGACGACCTGGGTAAATGACCTGGCTGCTGATGACCTCGGTAAATGACCTGGGTCCTGACGACCTGGGTAAATGACCTGGGTAAATGACCTGGCTCCTGATGACCTAGGTAAATGACCTGGCTCCTGATGACCTAGGTAAATGACCTGGCTCCTGATGATCTGGGTAAATGACCTGGCTCCTGACGACCTGGGTATATGACCTGGCTCCTGATTACCTGGGTAACTGACCTGGCTCCTGACTACCTGGGTAAATGACCTGGCTCCTGATGACCTGGGTAAATGACCTGAGTAAATGACCTGGCTCCTGCTGACCTGGGTAAATGACCTGGGTAAATGACCTGGCTCCTGACGACCTGGGTAAATGACCTGGCTCCTGACGACCTGGGTAAATTACCTGGCTCCTGACGACCTGGGTAAATGGCCTGGCTCCTGACGACCTGGGTAAATGACCTGGCTCCTGACGACCTGGGTAAATGACCTGGCTCCTGATTACCTGGGTAAATGGTGCACAAGGGATCCCTCAAACTTGGGATCTCAGGGAGACCACACTTCGGGAACGGAGCCGATGGACCCACCTTTGATCTGAGATGCAGCGAGCCGAGTGAATACCACATCTCGGACCTGGTTTAAAAAAAGAGGTGAGCGAAACACGCAAAGTGGAGTTTTTATCAAAACCTCGTAGTCTCTGAGTATTCCAGTGTGAGGGCGGTCACCTTGGAGGTGTAAACAGGGCCCAGTCAGGAGGCTATGAGTGTGTATTCCAGTGTGGAGGTGTAAACAGGGCCCAGTCAGGAGGCTCTGAGTGTGTATTCCTGTGTGAGGGGGGTCACCTTGGAGGTGTAGACAGGGCCCAGTCAGGAGGCTCTGAGTGTTCCAGTGTGAGGGGGGTCACCTTGGAGGTGTAAACAGGGCCCAGTCAGGAGGCTCTGAGTGTGTATTCCAGTGTGAGGGGGGTCACCTTGGAGGTGTAGACAGGGCCCAGTCAGGAGGCTCTGAGTGTGTATTCCAGTGTGAGGGGGGTCACCTTGGAGGTGTAGACAGGGCCCAGTCAGGAGGCTCTGAGTGTTCCAGTGTGAGGGGGGTCACCTTGGAGGTGTAAACAGGGCCCAGTCAGGAGGCTCTGAGTGTGTATTCCAGTGTGAGGGGGGTCACCTTGGAGGTGTAGACAGGGCCCAGTCAGGAGGCTCTGAGTGTTCCAGTGTGAGGGGGGTCACCTTGGAGGTGTAGACAGGGCCCAGTCAGGAGGCTCTGAGTGTTCCAGTGTGAGGGGGGTCACCTTGGAGGTGTAGACAGGGCCCAGTCAGGAGGCTCTGAGTGTTCCAGTGTGAGGGGGGTCACCTTGGAGGTGTAGACAGGGCCCAGTCAGGAGGCTCTGAGTGTTCCAGTGTGAGGGGGGTCACCTTGGAGGTGTAGACAGGGCCCAGTCAGGAGGCTCTGAGTATTCCAGTGTGAGGGGGGTCACCTTGGAGGTGTAGACAGGGCCCAGTCAGGACGCTCTGAGTGTTCCAGTGTGAGGGGGGTCACCTTGGAGGTGTAGACAGGGCCCAGTCAGGAGGCTCTGAGTGTTCCAGTGTGAGGGGGGGCTCCTTGGAGGTGTAGACAGGGCCGAGTCAGTGGAGGATGATCTGAGAGTCAGTCGACTCAAACACATCTATCATTGGTCGGTTGCGGGCAACCTAGCGCCATCCTGACACTGAAATAAAAAATACAGCCCTAGCAGAGCCCCAAGTCCCATAGGGATGTCCTCGAGGGCGTGGATGTTCTCGCCTTCAAAGGCCAGCGGGATTTCACTCTCATATCCATTCCCTGGACTTGATTCATTTCTGAGATAATCTGAAAAGAATCGCTGCTGTGGTCTCGAGTCCTAGTAAAGTAAAGCAATGATCTTACTACACTTGCTAATTTTATTACAAAATACATTAGAGAAAGGGAAGGAATAAGAGAAAATCCCTCTTCTGTATTGTCCTTCAGGGACTGTCAACATAGCAGGATGATGTCCTCACCCCTGCCTCGCCTCTCTACCTCTGATAGTCCTTGAATTATCTTTTTGTCTATATCCATTCCATGGACTTGATTCATTTCTGAGAAGATCTGAAAAGAACATTTGCACACGTTTGTATGCTAAGAGATTTCAGTTTGTATTGACTGCTATGTAGGTTAAATGTACACTTCAAATGCAGCTGTCCTACAACATATCTGTACCTTCTTCTTGATCCCAATTGCATTGTGTCCATGTTCTGTCCTATAAGAATTTCAAAGGAAGAGAAAATGTGTCAAAGAATATTCTTACAAGCATTAAAACATATATATATAAATAAATATTGAAAGATAAATGGCATCGACATACAATGTAATGTAAAATAGAAGAACATATTGGAGAAAGCACTAGCCAATATAGTACTGCCATACAGTAACAGTACTGCCATACAGGCCAATTATCACATTTTAAGATATCTTTGTACACAAATTGTTCAATATTTTATCAGGCTGACTTGAAAGATTATACGCAACATTTTGCTGAGTAGCAATACTGTGTTTGGATTCTGAAGGGCATTTATACAAAAGAGGTAGTCTAGACACTGTATTAATACCATTATGCATTTGAATCCCATCTACAGCTACCATCTAAGATATTAATATCCCTCCACAAGGGGGCGTACATGTAACGTTTCCAAAACGGCATAGTATTGTCCATGTAACGTTTCCAAAACGGGATAGTATTGTCCATGTAACGTTTCCAAAACGGGATAGTATTGTCCATGTAATTTTCCAAAACGGGATAATATTGTACATGTAACGTTTCCAATATGGGATAGTATGGTCCATGTAACGTTATGCCCCCTTGTGAGTTAATAGTATTGCATGCTGTAGCAGGCTATATAAAGAGGAAGACCTCCATTGACGATTCAGTTCGTTGTAACATCTCGTCTGGACAGGTCACCGTCCTTAGTTAGTTAGTTAACGTTAGCTAGTTCATTATCACAAAAGAGCTGCTCTAGATTGGAAACTTACGTTAATGAGTGTAAAGCCATGTTGGCTTTATGGAAACGATATACAATATATGGGAAAGAATATAGTTCAGGGAAATAATCCAAACCTAGTTCTGCCTAATTAGGACATAACGTTAGCTAGCTAGATAACGGTACTGTACTGTAGCTCATACAACGCCGACGGTCAAACCCGGAAGAACCAATACAGTATGAGGTGAAACGGTGAACTGACGTTGAATCATAATTAAGTTAATAAAAATGTATTAGTGAAACTGTTAAAAAATAGTATATGGCAAATTAAATATATTACGCTATTGTTATCATATAGAAACATCATGGAATATTGTATATCATATTAAATATATTACTCTATTGTTATCATATAGAAACATCATGGAATATTGTACATCATATTAAATATATTACTCTATTGTTATCATATAGAAACATCATGGAATATTGTACATCATATTAGCATCAACATACATTATTGTTTCATTCAATTTCACATAATAAGGATATTTCATATTTAAAAGTACAGAAGTCAGAACCCATCACCTGTTATGTAAAAGAGACAGAAGAAGGCACAATGGTCAATGATATCTGGGATCCTTGGGACATCCCTACCCTAAACCCTAACCTTAACCCCTACCTTAATGCTATCCGGGATCCATCCCTACCCTAAACCCTAACCTTAACCATTTAAATGTCAACTTCAACGGGCTAGGGACGTCCCAAGGATGTATCTCTACCTGAAAATACATGATCTAAGTGATTGATAGTTGGTATTCAGCAGTCATAAAGCCTTATTTACTTTAATGAACTACTAAAATAGTGATTTTGTCAGACAGCAGCTCTACGCTTTATTGACTGACTGATCCAGTCATCCTTCCATCCCTCCTCAGCCTTCCTCTCCTCTGAAGACCCAGTGAGGTTGGAGCTCAGTCAGAGAGCTGTTGAGGGACTGGTTAGGGAGAACACTTCTACAGCCAGAGAGGTGAGAGGTCACTGGTTAAGATGGTAAATATTTATGTCCCCTTAGTGGTTCATCACGTCAGCAAAAGGGAATATGTTCCATAATCCATGTTTATTTACATTAGTGCAAATTGTCCACTGATATTGGTGTAATTTCTCACCCCTTTTGGCTCTATGAAAGTTAATTTCCCCTCAGGCACACACATTTGTTATTTGATATTATGAAGGTAATTTGTGTCAAATGTACTTTTCCCCACTCATTCACCCCATCTCTTCACATTGCTTATTTATATTCAGTGGCCTGACTGCATCCAGACTATGTCAAAGGCCCATCCTGGTAGATCTGAACCGAATGCAGCTTGGAGTGATTAGATGACAGAAGTCACAATTAGGTGCCAGGTGTAACTGAGGCCATAGATGCTCCACATCCATTACTTTGAGTGTTTTATATAATATGACTAAATGTGTTTCTTTGTGTTGCAGGGGCAGTCAAGAAATGGAACGACAAGGCCAAAGAACATGACATAAGCAGAGCTGTGGGAAACCAACTCAAGCCCCTGGTAGAGCCGGGGGTGGTGTTTACCACTCCACCAGCAGAGCTGTGGGAGACCACCTCAAACACCTTCAGCAGGCTTGAAAAGTGGGATTGATACTGATTTTCATACTAAGATGGACCAAGAGTCTTTGTTAATTGGTTTAGCAAGAGTCTGTTGATTGTTCAGTCATTGGGTTCATTTGTTTTGCAATATGTTCAAATCAAGCTTTATTTATACAGCACATTTCAGACATGGATGCAACACAATGGCTTCAGAGGAGAAAACTATGAAAATAAACTGAAATACTTAGTACACAAAAATAACAGGATAAACAGAAGATTATCGATTAAAACACTAATTGGATGAAATATCCAACCCAAAATATAAGCTTGTTTTTTAGGAGGGGTTCTCAAAGACACTATGGGGGTGTCGACTGAAAGTTGACTAGTAACAACTGGGACCTAAAAGACACCAACCATGAGACTCACTAAATATGTCCAAGATGAAGCAAACAAAAGAAAAACCCACAATAAACTTAAAGACAGGAAGCAAACCAAAAGCAAACCAAAAAAGTGGAGCAACTAAAGGTGTTGACTCTCCACATCTATTAAGACAACTGGAGCACTGGGCCAGACACTCTTAAATAGAACCTGGACCAGCTCAGGTGAAACACCTTCCCACTAACGAGATGGACAAGCCAGCACAGGTGTAACACATACTGACTAACGAGATAACACCAATCAATGCGCCCTACGTGCTAACGAGCTAGACGTGCTGACGAGCTAGACGTGCTAAAGTCCAACCTCAAAACATAAATGAAAAAAATATATACAATCATATAATTACTTTCTATAGAATCCTAAAACTCACCAGCTTCTAGAACTCTCGTCCTCCTAAAACTCTCATCGCCTTGGACAATTGTATTAGTCATGTCTGATTTCAAGAGCTCCTGCAATATCCCGAGCTTCTCTTTTCAGGGTTCACTCGATAGGCATGTTGTTGGATCGGGGCCCAGTCCCCAATGTCCTGCTCTAGTACATTTGGGTTGGCACATCTGAGAATGATCCCTGATATTCTAAAAGCAGGATAACAATTTCAATATAATAGTACCCAAAAATTGTCAGTTTGTTGCATAAATAATTATGACTAAATGTTACATGAATTGTAAACATGAATTACCAAAAGCAAATGTACACCCCTTTGTTAATATGTATTGGCAATAATTAACTTAATGGTGAGGCATGGAATAATAAAACATGTATCTTTTGTCAGGCTGAATGTTTGAATATATGAGGTGATTTGAATCATGCTTCTTCAGTAGTGGAATAAAGACAATTAGCATTTGAATGTTGTCAATAAATACTGGAGTGATGTAGGAAGTTAATAAAATTGATTATAGACCAATTTATTATACTGCGTCTATGTGTTAAGGCTGCAAGTACGTTGAAATTAAGTTGTTTTCAAGTAATTTAAAAAAACAACAACCAGAAAATACATATTTTTTAACTTTCACTTTCAACTACAACCGAACATATATTGGACGTCGGGGATCATGGTCTTCTTTTCAACGTCTTTTCAATTACATTTTGCTAAGTGGGAATAGCGCAATGTCAAAACACAGTTTTAACGTGTCCAAATCAATAACCAATATGCAGAAACAGTTTGGGATATATTGAAAACCTAAACATTTTGAAGTGTTGCATTTTGATTCAAGTGGGTCACCAAAGTGGTAAGTGTAACACAACTCTATTTTTGTTAGTCACATTTTGTTAAATCTCATAAATAGTACTCTTTCAATTCAGAGCCTGGATTTCCCCCTGAGGCTAATATACATATCATGCTGCAATCAATTGAACAGGGCAAACGATAAGGTCATCATTAAAATACTCCTACTACAATGTTAAAACATTCTACATGGTGACATCATTAAAATACTCCTACTACAACGTTAAACATTCTACATTGTGACATCATTAAAATACTCCTTCTACAATGTTAAAACATTCTACATTGTGACATCGTTTCATTGATATCACGAAATAACTCCTTTGATCAGAGATCTTTGTCTCTTGTCAGCTATAAGGTTTCTCTACTGTGTGTATTCTCTGGTGTAATGTCAGCTGGCCAGATCGAACAAAACTTTTCCCACATTGACCACAGCTATAAGGTTTCTCTCCTGTGTGTATTCTCTGGTGTAGAGTCAGATTGCTAGATGTAGTAAAACTCTTCCCACATTGACGACAGCTGTAAGGTTTCTCTCCTGTGTGTGTTCTCTGGTGTACAGTCAGCTTGCTAGATGTAGTAAAACTCTTCCCACATTGACCACAGCTGTAAGGTTTCTCTCCTGTGTGTGTTCTCTGGTGTACAGTCAGATGGCCAGATGTAGTAAAACTCTTCCCACATTGACCACAGCTGTAAGGTTTCTCTCCTGTGTGTATTCTCTGGTGTAATGTCAGCTGGCCAGATCGACAGAAACTCTTCCCACATTGACCACAGCTATAAGGTTTCTCTCCTGTGTGTATTCTCTGGTGTAGAGTCAGATGGCCAGATGTAGTAAAACTCTTCCCACATTGACCACAGCTGTAAGGTTTCTCTCCTGTGTGTATTCTCTGGTGTAGAGTCAGATGGCCAGATGCACCAAAACTCTTCCCACATTGACCACAGCTATAAGGTTTCTCTCCTGTGTGTGTTCTCTGGTGTTTAGTCAGAGTGCTAGATGCACCAAAACTCTTCCCACATTGAACACAGCTATAAGGTTTCTCTCCTGTGTGTGTTCTCTGGTGTACAGTCAGATTGCTAGATGTAGTAAAACTCTTCCCACATTGATTACAGCTAAAAGATTTCTCTCCTGTGTGTGTTCTCTGGTGTGATGTCAGGTGGCCAGATGTAGTAAAACTCTTCCCACATTGATCACAGCTATAAGGTTTCTCTCCTGTGTGTGTTCTCTGGTGTAATGTTAGCTGGCCAGATGTAGTAAAACTCTTCCCACATTGACCACAACTATAAGGTTTCTCTCCTGTGTGTGTTCTCTGGTGTAGAGTCAGATTGCTAGATGTAGTAAAACTCTTCCCACATTGATCACAGCTATAAGATTTCTCTCCTGTGTGTGTTCTCTGGTGTAATGTCAGCTTGCTTGATGTAGTAAAATTCTTCCCACATTGACCACAGCTATAAGGCTTCTCTCCTGTGTGTGTTCTCTGGTGAATTGTAATGCCTGATGAGGTGAATCTCTTCCCACAGTCAGAGCAGCAGTGAGTTCCCTTCCCTGTGGATCTCTGCTGGTGTTTCTTGAGGTGTTCTGATCTGGAGAGACTCTTCTCTGCCTCTACAGCATCATGAGGTTGTTGAGGCTCCCCAGAGGATCCACGATAGTCCCGTATCTCTCCTGTGTGAACAACAAAGTCAGACAGATGATTAAAGGCCCACAACAGCGGTAATCCACTGTAAAAGGTGATGCCAACAGCATAGCCATGATGTTGTACAACAATTGATGTCTGTAATGAATGTTAAAATTATTTGACAATTGTCTTAAAATGAGCAACAAGTCATATTTTGTCTTGTTTTCACATTAGTAGTAACATCTAAGATTGTAGACTAGAAATAAATTATTCATGTTGTTGATACTCTAAGCAGTGAGCCAGACAACTTTTGGTCTCCAATATAGGCCCCTTTCTGTGTTTGCTAAAATTGCGGCACGAGGGCGATGCAACACAACTTGATTGTAGAAACTCCTCCCTGCTAATGAGGAAACCACTAGTTATTGAAGTAGTATATCTGCTAATGCGGAAACCACTAGTTATGGAAGTAGTATATCTGGTAATGAGGAAACCACTAGTTATGGATGTAGTATATCTGGTAATGAGGAAACCACTAGTTATGGATGTAGTATATCTGGTAATGAGGAAACCGCTAGTTATGGATGTAGTATATCTGGTAATGAGGAAACCACTAGTTATGGATGTAGTATATCTGGTAATGAGGAAACCACTAGTTATGGATGTAATATATCTGGTAATGAGGAAACCACTAGTTATGGATGTAATATATCTGGTAATGAGGAAACCACTAGTTATGGATGTAGTATATCTGGTAATGAGGAAACCACTAGTTATGGATGTAGTATATCTGGTAATGAAGAAACCACTAGTTATGGATGTAGTATATCTGGTAATGAGGCAACCACTAGTTATGGATGTAATATATCTGGTAATGAGGAAACCACTAGTTATGCATGTGGTATATGTGGTAATGAGGAAACCACTAGTTATGGATGTAGTATATCTGCTAATGAGGAAACCACTAGTTATGGATGTGTTATATCTGGTAATGAGGAAACCACTAGTTATGGATGTAGTATATCTGCTAATGAGGAAACCACTAGTTATGGACGTAGTATATCTGCCAGGAGCAAAAATGGTGAGCAAAGATTTTAGTTTTTCACAATGTATTCTGAATGTGAATAGGGGAAAACTCAGGGTAGTAACCTCCATGTCCAGGTTGCTTATGAGTGCATTTCACACTACTTTGGATTATAATTGTAAGGCTCGTTTGAATGTCCTGCTTTATATAATGTTTGTGTGATCATCGCAAATCAACCGCTTTGTACTTAAAAAACACTTCAACCAGTAAAATGCTTTTTGGCTTTTCCATCAGCCTGACAATGAGGGTTTGTACACTGTTTGCCAAATTGGCCCATAACTTCACCTAACAACAACATAGACCTACTGTAGGACCCACAACTTCACCTAACAACAACATAGACCTACTGTAGGACCCATAACTTCACCTAACAACAACATAGACCTACTGTAGGACCCATAACTTCACCTAACAACAACATAGACCTACTGTAGGACCCATAACTTCACCTAACAACAACATAGACCTACTGTAGAACCCATAACTTCACCTAACAATAACATAGACCTACTGTAGGACCCATAACTTCACCTAACAATAACATAGACCTGCTGTAGGACCCATAACTTCACCTAAGAACAAATATAGGAAAATAGATGTGTGTGTTGTTCAATAGTCTATCCATCAAGGAACATTTCTCTACACATTATGAGCTAAGTATCTCTGTGTGCAAACAGACTAACGAGACCCTACAGTAAATCAAGCAGACAATAACATTATAAACACCAATTTGTTAGGGATGTTGGATCCAACGTGGAGCACGGCATAACTGTCTTTACCAGAGTAATGAATGAAGAAACACTTTGGTTGTTTTTGCGTGTCGTTGTGTTTGTCATGTGACTGTCATTCAGAAAATGATTTCCTGGATCAGCTGATGATAGTTGAACATGTGACTAACTAAACAGCTACAGTATTAAGAATGATGTGTAATTATTGAAGAACTGCGTTAATGACAGTATCCACTTGGGTGTTGTCAATAAAGTTACGATTATTCTTTTATTCTTTTATTTTACCTTTATTATTTATTTATCATTATTTACCATAATGATAGTTTAACCAGGTCGGCCTGTAGAGAACAAGTTCTCATTCACAACTGCAACCTGGCCAAGATAAAGCAAAGCAGTGCGACAAAAACAACACCACCGAGTTACACGTGGGATAAACAAACGTACAGTCAATAACACAATAGAAAAATCTATATACAGTGTGTGCAAATGGAGTACGGAGGTAAGGTAATAAATAGGCCATAGTAGCAAAGTAATTACAATTTAACAAATTAACACTGGAGTGGTAGATGTGTAGATGATGATGTGCAAGTAGAAATACTGGTGTGCAAAAGAGCAAAAAAAGTAAATAAAAACATGGGGATGAGGTAGGCAGTTGGATGGGCTATTTACAGATGGGCTGTGTACAGAGTCTGGTTACAGTAGGTTGTAACTCTCTAGGTCATGCCAGTAGGCTACAGTAGGTTGTATCACTCTAGGTCATGCCAGTAGGTTACAGTAGGTTGTATCTCTCTAGGTCATCCAGTAGGCTACAGTAGGTTGTAACTCTCTAGGTCATGCCAGTAGGTTACAGTAGGTTGTAACTCTAGGTCATGCCAGTAGGTTACAGTAGGTTGTATCTCTCTAGGTCATGCCAGTAGGCTACATAGTAGGTTGTATCTCTCTAGGTCATGCCAGTAGGTTACAGTAGATTGTAACTCTCTAGGTCATGCCAGTAGGTTTTATCTCTCTAGGTCATGCCAGTAGGCTACAGTAGGTTGTATCTCTCTGGGTCATGCCTGTAGGTTACAGTAGGTTGTAACTCTCTAGGTCATGCCAGTAGGATACAGTAGGTTGTATCCAAGTGGAAACAATTATCAACCCAATGTGGAAAGTGTCGAATTTGGTCAACAACAAAATCAAAGGCTTATTTGCTACGTGAGGTTTACATGATCTAACAGAAGTTTCATAATGCTTAAGTTATTATGTGGACACGTGACATACCGACAACTTTGATAAAAACACTATAGGAGTTGTCTCCAGATCGCTATGCATATTCATGCTAGTAGCTTAGCATCTCTCTCCATTGAATACAGGCGGTTGACGACAACAACCCTCATAGAATATAAACAATAGTTTACAATAGTAAGATGAATCCACCAATCCAAAGAAAGGATAGGCGGGAGCTGGTGTGCAAGAGAGCAAAAAAAAGTAAATAAAAACATGGGGATGAGGTCAGCATTGGATGGGCTACTTACAGATGGGCTGTGTACAGCTGCAGCGATCGGTAAGCTGCTCAGATAGTTGATGCTTAAAGTTAGTGAGGGAGATATGCCTCCAACTTCAGCGATTTTTGAAATTCGTTCCAGTCATTGGCAGCAGAGAACTGGAAGGAAAGGTGGCCAAAGTAGGTGTTGGCTTTGGGGATGACCAGTGAGATATACCTCCTGCAGCGCGTGCTATGGGTGGGTGTTGCTATGGTGACCAGTGAGATATACCTCCTGGAGCGCGTGCTACGGGTGGGTGTTGCTATGGTGACCAGTGAGATATACCTCCTGGAGCGCGTGCTATGGGTGGGTGTTGCTATGGTGACCAGTGAGCTGAGTGAAGGCGGCCTAGCAAAGACTTATAGATGACCTGGAGCCAGGTGGTTTAGCGATGAATATGTAGCGAGGACCAGCCAACGAGAGCATACAGGCCGCAGTGGTGGATGGTATATGGGGCTTTAGTGACAAAACGGATGGCACTGTGATAGACTGCATCCGGTTTGCTGAGTAGAGTGTTTGAGGCTATTTTGAAAATGATATCGCCGAAGTAAAGGATCGGTAGAATAGTCCGTTTTAAGAGGGTATGTTTGGCAGGGTGAGTGAAGGAGGCTTTGTTGCGAAATTGGAAGCCGATTCTAGATTTAATTTTGGATTGGAGATGCTTAATGTGAGTCTGGAAGGAGAGTTTACAGTCTAGCCAGACACCTAGGTATTTATAGTTGTCCACATATTCTAAGTCAGAACCGTCCAGAGTAGTGATGCTGGACGGGTGGGTGCGGGCAGCGATCGGTTGAAGAGCATGCATTTAATTTTTCTAGCGTTTAAGAGCAGTTGGAGGCCACGGAAGGAGTGTTGTATGGCATTGAAGCTCGTTTGGAAGTTTGTTAACAGTGTCCAAAAAAGGGCCAGATGTATACAGAATGGTGTCGTCTGCGTAAAGGTGGATCAAGGAATCACCCGCAGCAAGAGCAACATCGTTGGTATATACAGAGAAAAGAGTTGGCCCGAGAATTGAACCCTGTGGTACCCCCATAGAGACTGCCAGAAGTCCATACAACAGGCCCTCCGATTTGACACACTGAACTCTATCTGAGAAGTAGTTGGAGAAACCAAGGCTATTGAGTCTGCCGATAAGAATACGGTGATTGACAGAGTCGAAAGCCTTGGCCAGGTTGATGAAGACGGCTGCACAGTACTGTCTTTTATCAATGGTGGTTATGATATCGTTTAGTACCTTGAGCGTGGCTGAGGTGCACCCGTGACCAGCTCGGAAACCGGATTGCACAGCGGAAAAGGTACAGTGGGATTCAAAATGGTCAGTGACCTGTTTGTTGACTTGGCTTTTGAAGACTTTAGAAAGGCAGGGCAGGATGGATATAGGTATGTAACAGTTTGGGTCTAGAGTGTCACCCCCTTTGAAGAGGGGGATGACGGCAGATAAGAGAGGTTGCATCTCTGGAGGCACTAGTTATGCTAGGTGAGGTCACCGCATGTGTGGGAGGTGGGACAAAAGAGTTCTCTGAGGCATGTTGAGTGGGACTAGGGGCTCCGCAGTAAAATAAAACAATGATAACTACCCTAAACAACCGTATACAAGGCATATTGACATTAGAGACATAATGCGAGGCATGAAGCAATCACAGGTGTTGATTGGGAGAGCTGGGTAAGACAACAACAGGTAAGACAACAGTTAATCAGCTAAGACAACAACAACATGTAAAATGGCAATGAATGGGCAGAGGGTCAGTTAACTACACACAGGGCCTGAGTTCAAGGCTGGGGCCGACAGATAAACAAAATGGAGTACCGTGATTAATGAACAGTCCAGCAGGCATCAGCTATGTAGACAAGTGATCATAGGGTCCAGTGAACAGCAATATATGAACTAGGGAAGCCTTTAGGTAGTCATTACTATGCTAGCCGGGAGATGCGCCTGGCTCGAGGCTAACTGGTGCTAGCGTCGGGACAAGGGCATTAGCCACTATAGTCACTCCAGTGCGTCCGGTGCAAAGGGCCAGAGCTTACGGCAGGAATCCGGTGATGTAGTGGCTTCTAGTCGTGTTAGTGAAGAGTCTGGGAGACATCAGCTGTGTAGCTGTGTAGCTGGACCTTTGCAGGCCAGGAGATGGGCCTGGCTCAAGGTTAGCTTCGGGGCTAGGCCACTCGGTGGCAGCTAGCTAGCTGCGATTATCCGGTGTAATGGTCCAGAGCTTACGGCAGGAATACGGTGATGTAGTGTAGAAAAACAGTCCGATATGCTCAGGGTTGATATCGCGCTGTGCAGACTGGCAGGTATTATCCAGGCTAAAAGCGGCTGGTGTCTGAGCTAAAATGGTAAAGGACACTAGCAGTGGCTAACAATGACTAAATAACTAGTAGCTAATTAGCTGGTTATTTTCTGATGGCTAGTTGCTGATGGAGGTTCTAGCTATTAGGTCTAAAAAAATAGCAGATCCGTATCACATTGGGTGAGGCGGGTTGCCGGAAGGTATATTTAATTTAAACATGGAAAAATATTTAAATATATTGCAATATATACAAAAAATTACAGAAAAAAACATTTACAACAGCAAACAGGTCATACTGCTACGCCATCTTGGATTGCAAGATGACTCAGCTAAAAAACATTGGATATAGCAAACTCTGAAATGATTTAGTGTTTCTGTGCCCATGAAAACTGTTTCCCCAGCGTAACATAAGGAGCCACTAAATGATAAGTGGGTCGAGTGCATTTCAGAATACAAAAAAACTGTCCGACAGCAATATCCCGTATTTAAGTTGAAGTTCATCATATGACAAGCGTAACATTATGACTATAACTACTGTTCCCTGAAGAAGGGAAACTAGGTACAACATACTATTAAATTCACGCCTCGCTGGAAGCCCCACCTTCCACAGGTGACTATTAAATTGTGATGAGCATGAGGCTCGGGTTTATTCCTTAAATTTAATACCACTCTTCACCGACCCAGGAAGGGGTGGGGCCAAACAGGTGTTGCACCTCGTTTCCCTCCTTCAGGGAACAGTAATTACAGTGTTAGGTTCTAATTTTTCAGAGTAAATAACTCACGGACACTAGAGAAGCTTAACCAAGTTGAATTCTTCCCAAAGGGTCATTACAGCCGTAGTTCAGACAAAAACATGTTCTCACCATCACAAGTATATATACCCCACTTTGGACACTCCTTCTCTCCAATCCTTACATCTTCTGGGTCGACAGGAAGAGGGTAACAGGATACTAAACCCTTATTACTCCCTTCAGGGGATCTGACCTGACCTCAACCCTTCCTTCGCCTAATCCACAGATGTCCATCCGCTTCCCCTATAGCAATCCTGTGATCTCCTCCCGTCCACCCAGCACATTCCACAGCCACTGTCTTTCTACAGATCTCACCCCTTTATATACTCTGTGTCTGATCTATCATGTCTTTAATATCTCAATGTAGTTTAGAATCCAACAATAGTCATAAAGTTACACTCCCTTCGTCGGTCAACTTCGATACAACATACTATGGGAAAAGACAATCATTCCCCATGCCGACGCAAACGGATACTAAATGAAACGGCCCCTGGCAGACCACCCAGACCTCATTGTCTTTTGTTTGAAACACTCCTGTCAATGTTGAGTAAGGACGCACACCTAACTACGCATATAGAAGTAGGACTAGTCTACCTGGCCTGTGTGCAAATGTAGGCCTATAAATGTGCCCATTTGAGGATGTCTGATAGTATTTCTCATTGTCTTAACGCACCACCACTAATGAGTTGTGGAGCTTCTCAAAGTAATTTTTTTCTTCACCTCAAACAGCAAGTAAACTAAGTCTAATCAAAATCAATTGCGTACGACAATAGTTCCTCAAAGTATTTTCGTAAAATATTTCCACTCGGCATGAAAGGAAAAAATGTAATTCTCTGATCCAGTGGAAATGTCATAAAATACCTGATTACTTCTTATCTTTTGCACAAATAGCCAACAGCTGTGTCTGTCCCTAACTCACTGGCGCGGGAAACTCTCAGGGCCCAGAATATTTTATACAATGTCGCAAGCTTGCTATCACAAGTTTCGGAGGACCCAGTTGATAGTTGATACAATGTTTCAAGTTTGTTGTAGACAGGCCATGAGCAGCCAATGTGATTTCTAGGATATTTATTTTTATCAGGATATTTTCTACCTGCAGGCTGCAATGTTTTTATTTGTTATGTAGGCAATTTTTTTACATAGTTGGCAATGGCAATAAAGGTTACTTTTAGATTTGTATAATTTTCATTTAGATTTAGATAGAATGTAGATTAATCACAGACAATGATTTTGAGATAGTATTATAAATTAAATGAAACTGTTCCACAAAAATGTGCATATGAAAATCATAACTGGCACGCAGATCGGTAGAAATGGTCAGATACATTGTCACTCTAAATGGAAACGTTTGACGACCGCTGGTGTAGTTAATTACTGAAAACTTCAGGAGCATAACGAAAGTATTTACAAAGTCCAGCAGCAGTGGGAGGGAAGAGTTTTTCTCGGTTATATTGATGACTGGCTCCCTCGAGTAACTTGTGTATCTGTAATTATTTAATCAAACAGCATGCTTCAAGCATCAGACAACTTAAAGCAACAACTTTGAGAAGGGTTTAAAACAAAGGTTTCAAACCAATTCATGAATGTAATTACATCTAGGTATATGTCTTGCCTTTAAAGTAAGGGCATGGAAAAAAAATAGCTGAATATTATACAATGACTTATCAACAGCTCTAATAATTTGACCCCCACAGGAAATCTACACTGGTAATTCTAGAATATACTATATAGCCTAGAAACCTGGTTAAACTATCATTATGACATCATGGATGAATTCTAGAATATACTATATATCCTAGAAACCTGGTTAAACTACCATTATGACATGATGGATGAATTCTAGAATATACTATTTAGCCTAGAATTCTGTTTAAAACAATAATTTTGACCTCATGGATGGCCAGTCTTTGTATTCATAGTGTAGTGAATTCAGGGGATAGCCTGAAGGTTTGAGAGTGGTTACATTTCTCCAGCCCCCATCCCTCAGCTGTTTACCAAACCAAGTTTCTGAGCAGCCATTTTGTTGCGGTTTTAAAAAATCATTCCACCACTGTTTTGGTAATAAGAGAAATGTAACTACTTTCAAATTCATAGAGAGACCATCCATGATATCAACATTATAGTTTTAACCTTGAGGCGATACAGTGTTGGTTTACATTGTTTCTAAACATTGGAGTAAAAAAAAGCTTATTTTGTGTTCTGATGGGGTACAACAGGTGAACTAAGCTCATGAGGCATGTGTTATATTCTTCAAGAATCAATGGCTATATATAAATAATTTAAAAGTCCAAAAATGGATGTAGCAATTTCATATTTCCCCTTTAACGCCACACATCAGTTCAACAACTGCTGAGTTTGGTATTTAAGACAGTACTTACTAGTATTAATCAGGACGCTGTTTCTCAAAACCATCTTACGGCTAATTTCATCGTGTGATGCCTTAAGATGCGTTTGGGAAACCGGCCTCAGACATCCAGTTTCCTCCTCGTTCTCCTTTTTCGATGTGACAGTCATCTCCCCTTCCTCCTCTTTCACTCCAAATACTGCATCATCCCCTTTCTCTTCCTCTTCTTTTACTGTAACATCCTCTTCCTCTTTCACTCTGAACGAGTCTTCCTCTTCCTTCACTGAAACGTATTTCTCTTTCACTGTAACAGCCTCATCCTCTACTTCTTGTTTTACTGTGATATTCTCCTCTTCCTTCTCCTCTTTCACCAGAAAGATCAGAGCTTCTTTCTCCATCCAGCAGATATTATCTTTAGCAGGAGAAGAGTAGCTAAGTGACCGCATGGTCGGGGATGTTAGCTAGCTAGGCTAATGCTAACTTAACCAGCCCGCCAGCTGACTAATAACAACACCGTAAATATGAAATTAAATCGGATAACTAACTAGACGACAGAAGATGGTTTAAAACACAGTGGCTAATAAAAAAACGAAAGCATCTAAAGAGCTTTATTGGTTCGGCTATTTTAGCTAGCAAGCTACCGAGGTGTCTGACTAACTATTGCTGCTGCTGAAAGAAGCGTCCACTAGATTATACGTCACACCTACAGCGTCGCCTTAAATTCCCACACCGCCAACTGCTGACTGGATTGGGTAGTTGAGTAAAATGTATATTTAATTTTCAGATAAAAAGTTAAAGGGTAGGAACCAGAGACGTCGCTAGAACTAAAATATTAATTAGCCCCCCCCTAAATAAATCAATATCAGTCTATATATTTTTTCTGTGATTTATTTTTTTCGTCAACCATTCCATCGCATCTTAAACTTCTTACCGGGCCGGCACTAGGACCGGGGGAGGCTGCTGCTGCTGCACTAGTGATTGTTAGACTTTCTTCAGCAAAGATGGCTGAAAGAAATACTTCGAGAGAGGGGTACCACTACACAGAACTGAACTGGATCAAAGATGGTGGACAGAAATACTAGGAGAGAGGGGTACGCCTAAACAGAACTGAACTAGAGCAAAGATGGCGGACAGAAATACTAGGAGAGAGGGGTACCCCTACACAGAACTGGATCAAAGATGGCAGACAGAAATACTAGGAGAGAGGGGTACCCCTACACAGAACTGAACTGAATCAAAGATGACGAACATAAATACTAGGATGGAAGCAACTGTAAGGGATTATAACGTCATAACGAATCATGCAAAAAACATGCACAGTTGACAGGAATGTTAGTTAATGTAGAGACAAACGATTCTGCATTTTTTTATCATAAAGTTAATTTCCAAAAATCGTGATTTAGCAAGCTAGCTGACTAGCTAACATTAGCCAGCTAGCTGACTAGCTTTATGGATGTTGTGACATGAGTATGACATTGTAATTCTGGTTGTTTTAGGGACTCATGAAACAACCAGTGAACCAGGCTGCCATTTTGTGAAACAGTGGATGTATAGAATCTAGCTAGCTGAATAATTTACTGCAAATTGAAGGTACAATTTTGTAAGCTTTCCTTGCTGATATTTGCCATGCAGATAGATGAAATCACGTAGCTAGCTATGTTCTTGCTTATTGTGCAGTGGATGATTAAAATCCCTGTACGCCCATGGATGTGTAGCTAGATATCTAGCCGATCTGTGTATGGACCCAAACGTTTGGTATACATATTAGTTCAGAACCTAGCTATGAACCTCAGCTATCATAGCCAGTTGTATCAACTTCAAAACAGCCTGAATGACATTAATGAAGCCTATGAATTGAGTAGAATATAATATCATGTTGTGCCAAGAATGCAAGTCGTATATACATGTAGTTATTACCATGCATGAGATCCCCACTTTGTAGCCTGTACATTTAATATATTCACTGATCATGTACTCTACCTTGGCAAATAAAGGTGCAGTTTAGGTATGAATGTCTTTGAGATTATTTTTCAGTCATATCCAATACCAGGAGTATCATATTCCAGTCTTTGAATGACGCTGTGTCTGCATGTATGTATTACAATTATACACTTCAACAGTGTTCACCAATCTTGGTCCTGGGACATCACTGGTTACACATTGTAACTAATAGACTAGAAACAGGATTTAACAAGTTAATTCATATATACAGAAATATAGTTTTAAAAAAAAGTACACAACACTTCCTATACATCGTGTAAATATAATAGTGTTATAAATACAAGTTCAATCTGTACTTCAATGCACATCTGTTGTGCATTATAAAAACAGAGGAAGAAAGAGGAGGTGGAGAGAGAGGTGTAAAAGACAGAAAGGGAAAGAGGTAAGCACATTGGAGCAGGGAAGGCAGCACATGATTAATGAAACACGGTGCTACATAAATATTCTCTCAGTTCATCACAATTACATAATAGTGTCTCTCGTCGGCCCAAAGGTTATCTTAAAAGCAGGTGAGGTGGTGATGATGGGACTGGGGGTTGGCATCCTCTCACATCAAAACATATCTGCAGACGAGAGACAGATGGAGAGAGAGAGCATGTTTAAGCCTTGTGTTTTTATTCTAACATTGTTAGTCATCAATCAGGAGGTGAAATGCAAAACTGACCTTGGATCAGTAAATCTGGGACTACTGCATCTCTGTCTGTATTTCAATGTAAAGCATCTCTTTAATAATACTTCCTGTATAATATAAACTGACCTTGGATCATTAACTCTGGGACTACTGCATCTATCTGTATTTCAATGTAAAGCATCTCTTTAATAATACTTCCTGTGTAATATAAACTGACCTGGGATCATTAACTCTGGGACTACTACATCTATCTGTATTTCAATGTAAAGCATCTCTTTAATAATACTTCCTGTATAATATAAACTGACCTGGGATCATTAACTCTGGGACTACTGCATCTATCTGTATTTCAATGTAAAGCATCTCTTTAATAATACTTCCTGTTGACCTGACCAAGTGACCTCTCACCTCTGATCATGCTGTGCCCTCTATGTAGCCAGTCCAGATGCAGGAGGGGTTCACCGACACAGCTGATATAACCTAGAGGATTTAGGGAGAAGAGGAGAGAGGGATGAAGTGGAGGAGAGAGACTGTTATTGAGAAAATAAGGTAGTTAAAGCCACAGTGTTCAACAGGAATCTGTGTGTGGCCTCGACTGGTGTCCACACCACACTAAGTGGCTGCAGAGTACTTTATGCTGAAAAACATGAACGGACCCACGAGGACAAACAATATAGCGTAGTTATAGAAATAATGAAGTGTCTTACTATTCTCCATGGTTGGCCCTCTTGCCTATTCTTTGAAGGTGGAAGGAGCCACAGTTAAAGGGAGAGAAACTGTGAATTGAACAACTGCAGTTGACATAGCTAAGTAAATGGAAGAATACTCTTATTGCAATGTGAATGGCTCTTAAAAGAGCCTTTGGTTGTGCATAGTGTAGTCTATGGTGTTGCCAGGGAACAGCACCCTCTTAAAAGAGCCTTTGGTTGTGCATAGTGTAGTCTATGGTGTTGCCAGGGAACAGCACCCTCTTAAAAGAGCCTTTGGTTGAGCATAGTGTAGTATATGGTGTTGCCAGGGAACAGCACCCTCTTTGAAGAAGTAGGAGGTGAAGATCTCCTGCACACGGATTGCCTCTCTTGCAGTGTTGTTGGACCCCATCCTTGAAACATCCTGCAGAGCAGCAGACTTCTCCTCTGGGACACGGCGGCGAGCTGCAGATCCCCTCCTGGTCCTCGTGTCCATCCTCATGAAGTTACGCAGGACACAGGTAGCCTTCACACACCTGAATTCCTCCAGGAGGCAGTCCCAGATGACCCTGGTCACCCAACCTTGCAGTGCCCTACACGTTAACTGTAGGCAATCATTTTGCAGGAATCTCCAGTTACAAGGTATCTGTAGGAATATGGAAGACAATGTAATTATTAGACTGTTACATCACCAGGTCATTGTGGATTACTAAAGTATAATATCCCTGATAACAAATCATGATAACATTGGATTGATAGATGCATGGGCACACATATGTACATGTGTAGCATGTGACAATAACAGGATCATATCAAGGATGGCATCACAAATGAATACATAAATACCACTTGAAGCTTGATGATGAGTTGATCATTTGAATCAGCTGTGCAGTGCTGAGACAAAAACAACTATGTGCCCCTTTGAGTCCCCAGGACTGAGAACCACTGCTCTTCATTGGGACCTCTTCATATGTAGACTGGCTTTCATAGCGCTCTTTATCTGAGGACAGAAAACCTCACCAGAAACACACTTCATTATAGTCAAATTACACCACACTGAATATTATGTTACTATTATCTCCGTCCTCACTTCTAGGGACAGGAATTACACAAAAGTACCTGCCATATCCAGAATAGCCTCCTCTCTCATTGACAGTTGAGGCTGCTATCCTTTCACCCTCCATGGCTGTTAGCTAGCTACCTACAAATGCATTTGGAGTTTGTTTTTTACAGTGATAAATACATCAAGATAGATAGCTAATATGACGTTAGGTAGTTGCTGATATTTAATTCACTTAGCTATCTATCTATACAGTATTTGAAGTTGGCTAGATAGCTAGCTAGCCAACTAGATAGCTCATTTGAGTTAGCCTGCACTGTAGCTAGTTAGCTCATTTAGCAGCTCATTTGAGTTAGCCTGCACTGTAGCTAGTTAGCTAATAATACATCGTTGTTTTTACATTTCCAAAATCTATTTCCTTACTTGAATTGGTTCTCCCAGCCATGTGGACAACTGGAAACAGGGCAGCAAAGTTTGTCCCCAGAGCGTTTTAGAGGATATTACTATTGAACTATGTAGCCATTTAATAACCAGACCTTCATACCAACTTGCTCTGCTGAATTCTTGACGGAGTCACAACGGGCGGCATCTAGTCCATCTGCTGACTGGACGCAGTTCAGGAAAATGTAGATTTTATTTTCAAACAAAAAGTTAAAGGGTAACAACACAGTGTGGTACAAACAGTTATGTTTTTGTTTTAAATTTACAAAATTAAAATTACAAATTTACATTTTAAATGTTTTCGTAATACTCAAGTATTACAATTGTTTTTTTAGGGGTGTAGGGTGGAAGCTGTCTCTGCGTAACAGGGAATTCCTGTCCGTCTGCTTCCTGTATAGGTCTGTGCTAAAACCAACCCCCTCAACTTCTTGCAACTATAGGGGGTGCTGTTCCGCATTAGCATATTTTGGTCTCCAAATTAAACGGCCTATTGCTCAATTCTTGATCGTACAATATGCATATCCTTACTAATATTGGATAGAAAACACTGTCTAGTTTCTAAAACCGTTTTAATTATGTCTGTGGGTGACCCAGAACTCCCTCTACAGCAAAAATCCTGACATGACTTGCGAAGGTCTGAGAATTATCCTCTGATCTGGGTTCAGTTTTAAAGCCTGTGTATATCCTATGGCTGGAATTGAACTGCACCCGCCTTCCCCTGGATGTCAGTAACCAATGAGAAGTGGAATGGTCTGTCTGCGTAGCTGTCCGAGGTTATAAAGCCGGATGGAACGAGAGTACCTTTCTTTGTCTCGTTCGTCATGGCGCCTGGCAAGAAGTCAGGATGAAATTTTGGAACGCTCAGTTATCGACCAGAGATGTATCCGTCTGTAATTTAATTAAATATAGGTGTTAGAAACATCATAACGATGTTATTTGAAACCGATTTATATCAGTTTATGCGAGTATAGTGCTATTTTTCTGAATTTCCTTTGTATCTAGTTTGAGGATTTGGACATGTGTGTGCGACATAGCTAATGGTAGCAGCTAGTTCCAAAGGTGAAGAGGACGTTTTACAACAAAGCAACTATTCTTTTGAAGAAAAGACACATTGCCCAAGATACTGATGGAAGCTCGTCCAAAAGTAGGAACTATTTATGATGTTATTATGTATTTATGTGGAAAAATGTCATAGTGTTTGCGCGCCACTTTTGCAGGCACTGGTCTGGCTGCAACGCACACTATATGTCTAGTAACGTTAATTTTAAAAATCTAACATAGCGATTGCATTAAGAACTAATTTATCTTTCGATTGTTGTCCAACTTATATTTTTTAGTCAAGTTTATGAATAGTATTTTTATAAGAATAGGCGCTAATCCAAAATGGCGCCGGCCAGAATACATGCAATGTTTGTAGTGATTACATAGTATAACCACAATTTGTGCTGCTAAATATGCACATTTTCGAACAAAAGCTATATGCATTGTGTAATATGATGTTACAGGTCTGTCATCTGATGAAGTATATCAAGGTTAGTCAAATTATATATCTTTTGTTGGGTTGTTACGATCGCTAACATTTACAGCTGGTAAATGCGGTTGTGATTCTGGCTATTGTGGTACGCTCATATAATGCTATATTGTGTTTTCGCTGTAAAACACTTAGAAAATCTGAAATATTCTCTGGATTCACAAGATCTGTGTCTTTCGATTGCTGTAGGCTGTCTATTTTTCTGAAGTGTTTTAGGATGATTCTTTTGGTAATTGACGTCGGTCTCAGTAATTATTCCGGCTGCTTCCAACGCTATTTCAGATTGCAGCTGCAATGTAGAACTGTGATTTCTACCTGAAATATGCACTTTTTTCTAACAAAAACTATCCTATACCATGAATATGTTATCAGACTGTCATCTGAAGAGTTTTTTTCTTGGTTAGTGGCTATCAATATCTTAGTTTAGCCGAATTGGTGATAGCACCTGAAGTAGTAAGAAACTGATGGAGTTAGAAAAGTGGTGTATTTTGCTAACGTGTTTAGCTAATAGATTTACATATTGTGTCTTCCCTGTAAAACATTTTAAAAAACAGAAATGATGGGGTTATTCACAAGATCTGTATCTTTCATCTGGTGTCTTGGACTTGTGATTTAATGATATTTAGATGCTACTATTTAATTGTGACGCTATGCTAGCTATGCTACTCAGTGGGGGGGGAGTGGGGGGTGATCCCGGATCCGGGTTGGTGACTCGTTAAAGGTTAATCAAAATGTCCAGATAACTTGTTTCATGCTCATCAAAGGTGAGGGTGAAATTCAGATGTTCACTGCTTGTATTGATGAAGGAGTGGAATCGATGAAGTTCCTCTGCTGTCCCCTGGAATAGAAGGAACACGTCATCAATGAAGACTTTTACACAGCCTGATGAGGTGCTAGAATGGATTGTTAGGGATGACAATCACATTCTTCTCTAACAACCCCACACACATATTGGCATAATTAGATGCTATTTGTTAAACTACAAGGACCATAATGCACTGCATGTCTACCATAATGCACTGCACACCTACTTGTCTTGTCTGTCTTTCCTTTCCTTTACACCTGCTATGTAAAAGAGACCGAATAATATGTAACAGCCCTGGGCTCGAACCAGGGACTTCAAGTTCAGAACTCATCACCTGCTATGTAAGAGACAGAATAATGCACAATGGTCAATGCTATCCGGTATCCTTGGGACATCCCTACCCTAAACCCTACCTTAACCATTTAAATGTCAACTTCAATGGGCTAGGGACATCCCAAGGATGTATCTCTACCTGAAAATAGATGATCTAAGTGATTGATAGTTGGTATTCAGCAGTCATAAAGCCTTATTTACTTTAATGAACTACTAAATAGTGATTTTGTCAGACAGCAGCTCTACACTTTATTGACTGACTGATCCATTCATCCTTCCATCCCTCCTCAGCCTTCCTCTCCTCTGAAGACCCAATGAGGGTGGAGCTCAGTCAGAGAGCTGTTGAGGGACTGGTTAGGAAGAACACTTCTACAGCCAGAGAGGAGAGAGGTCACACATGGTTTAGATGGTAAATATTTATGTCCCCTTAGTGGTTCATCACATAAGCAAAAGGGAATATGTTCCATAATCCATGTTTATTTACATTAGTGGAAATTGTCCACTGATAATATGTTCCATCTATGTTTATTTACATTAGTGCAAGTTGTCCACTGATATTGGTGTAATTTCTCACCCCTTTTGGCTATATAAAAGTTAATTTCCCCTCAGACACACACATTTGTTCTTTGATATTATGAAGGTATTTTATGTCAAATGTACTTTTCCCCACTCATTCACCCCATCTCTTTACATTGCTTATTTATATTCAGTGGCCTGACTGCATCCAGACTATGTCAAGGCCCATCCTGGTAGATCTGAACCGAATGCAGCTTGGAGTGATCAGATGACAGAAGTCACATTTAGATGCCAGGTGTAACTGAGGCCATAGATGTTCCAAATACATTACTTTTAATGTTTTATATCATATTACGAAATGCGTTTATTTCTGTGTTGCAGGGGCAGTGAAGAAATGGAACAGCAAGGCCACAGAACATGACATAAGCAGAGCTGTGGGAGACCACCTCAAGCCCCTGGTAGAGCCGGGGGTGGTGTTTACCACTCCACCAGCAGAGCTGTGGGAGACCACCTCAAGCCCCTGGTAGAGCCGGGGGTAGTGTTTACCACTCACCACAGCTTCAGCAGGCTGGAAAAGTGATACTGTTTTTCGTACTAAGATGGACCATCAGTCTGTTGATTGGTCAGTCATTGGATTCATTTGTTGAAATCAAATCAAGCTTTATTTATACAGCACATTTCAGACATGCAACACAATGGCTTCTCAGGAGAAAACAATGAAAATAAACAGGAATATTTAGTACACAAACATAAGAGGATAAAAAACAATAATACCAACTTAAAGACTAATGAGCATCCTAAGGAAATGCCATTGATTAAAATATTAAAATATCCAATCCAAAAATATAAGCTTGTTTTTTAGGATGGGCTCTGAAAGTCACTATGGGGGTGTCCACTGAAAGTTGACTAGTAACAACAACTGGGACCTAAAAGACACCAACCATGAGACCCACTAAATCTGCCCAAGAAGAGGCAAACAAAAGAAAAACCCACACCAAACTTAAAGACAGGAAGCAAACCAAAAAGGTGGAGCAACTAAAGGTGTTGACTCTCCACATCTATCAAGACAACTGGAGCACTGGGCCAGACACTCTTAAATAGAACCTGGACCAGCTCAGGTGAAACACCTTCCCACTAACGAGATGGACAAGCCAGCACAGGTGTAACACATACTGACTAACGAGGTGACACCAATCAGTGCGTCCTACGAGCTAATGAGCTATACGTGCTGAAATCCAACCTCAAAACATAAATGGAAAAACCAAAGACTGTAACACCTTAAGAGAAAAAATATATCCTATATTTTTGTTGGACAACAGAAAACAATTTCCATTTCACATTATCAACTACAATGCTTCATGAGCCCAAACAAAACTCATCTCCAATACGGAAAAACGTGCAGTCAAAATAAATTGTGATCCATGGCAATGCACTGGCTAAACGCAAAACACAAATCTTTTTAACTCTTGAGACAATCAGCAACCAAGTTGTCCTTACAACAGACATGTCTGATTTCAAGAGGAAACTCCTGCAATATCCGTAGTAACTTTCCACCTCACTGCGAAGCTTCTCTCTCTTTACAGGGATCACTCGATGGGCATGTTGTTGGATCAGGGCCCAGTCCCCAATGTCATGCTCTAGTACATTTGGGTTGGCACATCTGAGAACGAACCCTGCTATTCTAAAAGAAGGGCAACAATGTCAATATATTTATACCCGAAAATTGTCAGTTGATTGCATAAATAATTATGATTACTAAAAGTTACATGAATTGTAAACATGAATTACCAAAACCAAATGTACACCCCTTTGATAATATGTATTGTCAATAATTAACTTAATGGTAAGGCGTGGTATAATAAAACATAAAATAAAAATGTGTTGTTGATTGCAGTCTTATTTTCAATGTCTTTTCAATTACATTTTGCTAGGTGGGATAGCCTCAATGTCAAAACACAGTTTTAACATGTCCAAATCAATAACCAATATGCAGAAACAGTTTGGGATGAATTGAAAACCTAAACATAACATGTGCTATTTACACAAACATCTGCCACAATAATCATATTTCTTGTATTTTTTTAAACAAGCTCCTTATAAACTGCACAAGCACCAGAAACCCTGTTGTTTTGACAAGTAGCAATAAATCACTGATATCGATTAGGGGGGAAATCAGGTTGTACGTGATGTTGGAATGCATTTAAATGTAGGGGTCGCTAAACAAAGGAACGCAACACTAATTTGTCATAACTAATCGATATCATGCTAAAATCATTTATGCGACAGGAGGGAGATGAGGTTGCACGTCCTGTTAAAACTAGCAGCTCAAAAACCACACTGAATCTGGGAATAATGTGTACTTACTAAATCACATAAATAGTACTCATTCAATTCAGAGCCTGGATTTTTCCCCTGAGGCTAATATCCATATCATGTTGAAATCAATAGAACAGGGGACAAACGTTTAGGCTTCTACATTGTGACATCATTAAAATACTCCTTCTAGAATATTAAAACATTCTACATTGTGACATCATTAAAATACTCCTACTACAATGTTAAAACATTCTACATTGTGACATCATTAAAATACTCCTACTAATGTTAAATTAATTAATTGATATCATGAAACAACTGCTTCATGTATTTTCTAATGTTTAGTCAGAGATCTTTTATCAGATTACCTCTGGTCACAGCTAAGAGATTTCTCTCCTGTGTGTGTTCTCTGGTGTACATTCAGCTGCCCAGATGTAACAAAACTCTTCCCACATTGATTACAGCAATAAGGTTTCTCTCCTGTGTGTGTTCTCTGGTGTATAGTCAGATAGCTAGATGTAACAAAACTCTTCCCACATTGATTACAACTATACGGTTTCTCTCCTGTGTGTGTTCTCTGGTGCACTGTCAGTTTACTAGATTGACAAAAACTCTTCCCACATTGACCACAGCTATAAGGTTTCTCTCCTGTGTGTGTTCTCTGGTGTAAAGTCAGAGAGCCAGATGTAGTAAAACTCTTCCCACATTGATCACAGCTATACGGTTTCTCTCCTGTGTGTGTTCTCTGGTGTGTAGTCAGATTGCTAGATGCAGTAAAACTCTTCCCACATTGAACACAGCTATAAGGTTTCTCTCCTGTGTGTGTTCTCTGGTGTGTAGTCAGATTGCTAGATGCTTTAAAACTCATCCCACATTGAACACAGCTATAAGGTTTCTCTCCTGTGTGGATCCTTTGATGAATTTTAATGCCTGATGAGGTGAATCTCTTCCCACAGTCAGAGCAGCAGTGAGTTCTCTTCCCTGTGGATCTCTGCAGGTGTTTATTGAGGCGTTCTGATCTGGAGAGACTCTTCTCTGCCTCGTCAGCATCATGAGGTTGTTGAGGCTCCCCAAAGGATCCACGATAGTCCCGTATCTCTCCTGTGTGAACAACAAAGTCAGATGATTAAAGGCCCACAAAAGTGAAAATCCACTGTAAAAAGGTGATGCCAACAGCGTAGCCATGATGTTGTACAACAATTGATGTCTGTAATGAATGTAAAAATTATTTAACAATTGTCTTAAAATTAGCAAGAATAGTCATATTTTAGTAGTAAGATCGATGATTGTAGACTAGAAATAAGTTATTCATGTTGTTGAAACTATAAGCAGTGTGTCAGATGACTTTTGGTCTCCAATATAGGCCCCTTTCTGTGTTTGCTAAAATTGCAGCAGGAGGGCGATGCGCACACAATTTGATTGCAGAAACACCTCCCTGCTAATGAGGAAACCGATAGTAATGGATGTAGTATATCTGCTAATGAGGAAACCACAAGTTATGGATGTAGTATATCTGCCTGGAGCAAAAATGGTGAGCAAAGCTTTTAGTTTTTCACAATGTATTCTGAATGTGAATGGGGGAAAACTCAGGGGAGTAACCTCTATTTCCAGGTTGATTATGAGTGCATTTCACACTACTTCGGATTATAATTGTAAGGCTTGTTTGAATGTCCTGTTTAATATGTTTGAAGAATTATAAGTAATTATTGAAGAACCACGTTAATGACAGTATCCATTTGGGTGTTGTCAATAAAGTAAAGATTTTATTTGTATATTTCTCATATATATAGCAAAGCAGACCGACAAAAAAACAACAGAGTTACACGTGGGATAAACAAAAGTACAGTCAATAACACAATAGAAAAATCTATATACAGTGTGCTCAAATGGAGTAAGGAGGTAAGGCAATAAATAGGCCATAGTAGCAAAGTAATTACAATTTAGCAAATTAACACTGGAGCGATAGATGTGCAGATGATGATGTGCAAGTAGAATTACTGGTGTGCAAAAGAGCAAAAAAAGTAAATAAAAACATGGGGATGAGGTAGGTAGTTAGATGGGCTATTTACAGATGGGCTGTGTACAGCTGCACATATGTCTCCTACTTCAGCGATTTTTGCAATTCGTTCCAGTTATTGGCAGCAGAGAACTGTAAGGAAGGGCGGCGAAAGTAGATGTTGGCTTTGGGGATGACCAGTGAGATAAACGTCCTGGAGCGCGTGCTATGGGTGGGTGTTGCTATGGTGACCAGTGAGCTGAGTTAAGGCGGCCTAGCAAAGACTTATAGATGACCTGGAGCCAGTGGGTTTGGCGACGAATATGTAGTGAGGGCCAGCCGACGAGAGCATACAGGTCGCAGTGGTGGGTGGTATATGGGGTTTGGTGACAAAACGAATGGCACTGTGATAGACTGCATCCAGTTTGCTGAGTAGAGTGTTGGAGGCTATTTTGAAAATGACATCACCGAAGTCAAGGATCGGTAGAATAGTCAGTTTTACGAGGGTATGTTTGGCAGCGTGAGTGAAGGATGCTTTGTTGCAAAATAGGAAGCCGATTCTAGATTTAATTTTGGATTGGAGATGCTTAATGTGAGTCTGGAAGGAGAGTTTACAGTCTAGCCAGACACATAGGTATTTATAGTTGTCCACATATTCTAAGTCAGAATCGTAGTGATGCTGGACGGGGGGAGGCAGCGATAGGTTGAAGAGCATACATTTAGTTTTACTAGCGTTTAAGAGCAGTTGGAGGCCACGGATGGAGTGTTGTATGGCATTGAAGCACGTTTGGAGGTTTGTTAACACAGTGTCCAAAGAAGGGCCAGATGTATACAGAATGGTGTCGTCTGCGTAGAGGTGGATCAAGGAATCACCCGCAGCAAGAGCAATATCGTTGGTATTTACAGAGAAAGGAGTCGGTCCGAGAATTGAACCCTGTGGTACCCCCATAGAGACTGCCAGAGGTACAGACAACAGGTCCTCCGATTTGACACGCTGAACTCTGTCTGAGACGTAGTTGGTAAACCAGGCGAGTCGGTCATTTTAGAAACCAAGGCTATTGAGTCTGCCGATAAGAATACGGTGATTGACAGAGTCGAAAGCCTTGGCCAGGTCGATGAAGACGGCTGCACAGTACTGCCTTTTATCAATGGCGGTTATGATATCGTTTAGTACCTTGAGCGTGGCTGAGGTGCACCCGTGACCAGCTCGGAAACTGGATTGCACAGCGGAGAAGGTACGGTGGGATTCAAAATGGTCAGTGATCTGTTTGTTAACTTGACTTTCAAAGACTTTAGAACGGCAGGGCAGGATGGATATAGGTCTGTAATAGTTTGGGTCTAGAGTGTCACCCCCTTTGAAGAGGGGGATGACCGTGGCAGCTTTCCAATCTTTAGGAATCTTGTTCTCCATGGACTTTACAGTGTCCCAAAACTTTTTGGAGTTAGAGCTACAGGATGCAAATTTCTGTTTGAAAAAGCTAGCCTTTGCTTTCCTAACTGACTGTGTGTATTGGTTCCTGACTTCTCTGAAAAGTTGCATATCGCGGGGACTATTCGATGTTAGTGCAGTACGCCACAGGATGTTTTTGTGCTGGTCGAGGGCAGTCAGGTCTTGAGTGAACCAAGGGCTATATCTGTTCTTAGTTCTACATTTTTTGAAGGGGCATGCTTATTTAAGGTGGTGAAGAAATTACAATTAAAAAACAACCAGGCATCTCCTACTGACTGGATGAGGTCAATATCCTTCCAGGATATCCAGGCCAGGTCGATTAGAAATGCCTGCTTGCACAAGTGTTTTAGGGAGCGTTTGACAGTGATGAGGGCTGGTCGTTTGACCGCGGACCCATAACGGATGCAGGCAATGAGGCAGTGATCGCTGAGATCCTGATTGAAAACAGCAGAGGTGTATTTGGAGGGCAAGTTGGTCAGGATAATATCTATGAGGGTGCCCATGTTAACGGATTTAGGGTTGTACCTGGTGGGTTCCTTGATCATTTGTGTGAGATTGAGGGCATCTAGCTTGGATTGTAGGACGGCGGGGGTGTTAACCTCACTAGGGTAGGGGGCACTATTTTCACCTCCGGATGAAAAGCGTGCCCAAAGTAAACTTGGTAGATTTGGACAGAAAACACTCTAAAGTTTCCAAAACTGTTAAAATAATGTCTGTGAGTATAACAGAACTGATATGACAGGCGAAAACCTGAGAAACATCCATCCAGGAAGTGGGATTTTTATATTTTTCCATTGACTGCCTATACAGATTCCATTGACTTAGGACTCAAATTGCACGTCCTATGGCTTCCACTAGATGTCAACGGTCTGTATAAAATTGTTTCAGGCTTGTATTCTGAAAATTGACAGAGTGGTTCACTCATTCAGAGTGGTCTTATTCAGTGTCCCAGAATGCGCCGTTCTTGTTTACCTTTGAAATGTTATCTATTATTTAGGCTAAAAACAACCTGAGGATTGATTATAAACATCGTTTGACATGTTTCTACAAACTTTACTGATACTATTCGGATTTTTCGTCTGGATGTTGTGATTGCCTTTGAGCCTGTGGATTACTGAACAAAACTGAGGTTTTTGGATATAAAGAGAGACTTTATCGAACAAAACAAACATTTATTGAGTAAATGGGAGTCTTGTGAGTGCAACGATATGAATATCATCAAAGGTAAGTGATTAGTTTTATCGCTATTTCTGACTTGTGTAACTCCTCTACTTGGCTGGTAACTGTTAATCTTTAAACTGATGTATAACACTTGTATGTTTTATGAATTTTTATAATGAGTATTTCTGTTTTTGAATTTGGCGCTCTGCAATTTCACTGGATGTTGGCCAGGTGGGACGGTAGCGTCCCACACCTCCTAGAGAGGTTAAGCATATCCCAGTTTAGGTCACCTAACAGAACAAACTGAAGATAGATGGGGCCAATCAATTCACATATGGTGTCGAGAGCACAGCTGGGAACTGAGGGGTGTCTATAACAGTGAGAGACTTATTTATGGAGAGATTCGTTTTTAAAATTAGAAGCTCGAACTGTTTGGGTTTAGACCTGGAAAGCATGATACAACTTTGCAGGCCATCTCTGCAGTAGATTGCAACTCCTCCCCCTTTGGCAGTTCTATCTTGACGGAAAATGTTGTAGATGGGGCTGGAAATTTCTGAATTTTTGGTGGCCTTCCAAAGCCAGGATTCAGACACGGCAAGGACATCAAGGTTGGAGTGTGCTAAAGCAGTGAGTAAAACAAACTTAGGGAGGAGGCTTCTGATGTTAACATGCATGAAACCAAGGCTTTTATGGTTACAGAGGTCAACAGATGAGAGCGCCTGGGGACACACAGGGCCTGGGTTAACCTCTACATCACCCGAGGAACAGAGGAGTAGGATGAGGGTACGGCTAAAGGCTATCAGTACTGGTCGTCTAGTGCTTTGGGAACAGAGAATAAAAGGAGCAGATTTCTGGGTGTGGTAGGATAGATTCAAGGCATAATGTACAGACAGGGGTATGGTAGAGTGTGGGTACAGTAGAGGTAAACCTAGGCACTGAGTGACGATAAGAGGTTGCATCTCTGGAGGCACCAGTTATGCTAGGTGAGGTCACCGCATGTGTGGGAAGTGGGACAAAGTAGTTCTCTGAGGCATGTTGAGTGGGACTAGGGGCTCCGCAGTAAAATAAAACAATGATAACTACCCTAAACAGTATACAAGGCATATTGACATTAGAGGGACATAAAGCGAGGCATAAATCAATCACAGGTGTTGATTGGGAGAGCTAGATAAGACAACAACGGGTAAGACAACAGTTAATCAGCTAAAACAACAAAAACACGTAAAATGGCGATGAATGGGCTGAGAGGGTCAGTTAACTACACACAGGGCCTGAGTTCGAGGCTGGGGCCAACAGAAACTAAATAAACAAAATGGAGAACCGTGATAAATGAACAGTCCAGCAGGCATCAGCTATGTAGCCAAGTGATCATAGGGTCCAGTGAACAGCAATATATGAACCAGGGAAGCCGCTAGGTAGTCATTACTACGCTAGCCGGGAGATGCGCCTGGCTCGAGGCTAACTGGTGCTAGCTTCGGGACAAGGGCGTCACCGACGTCTGGCAAAGGCCGGTTGAGGGCACATCGGACGGAATTGCGTCGGCAGACCAGTCGTGATGGATCGGCTGTGCTCCGTGTCGACAAAGGGTCCAGGCCAATTGGCAAAAGAGGTATTGTAGCTGGAGTAATTTTGTTTGCTAGCCGGGAGATGCACCTGGCTCGAGGCTAACTGGTGCTAGCTTCGGGACAAGGGTGTTAGGCACTGTAGCCAATCCGGTGCAAAGGTCCAGAACTTACGGCAGGAATCCGGTGATGTAGAGGCTTCTAGTCGTCTTAGTGAAGAGTCTGGGAGGCATCAGCTGTGTAGCCGAGTGATCATAGGGTCCACTGAGCAGGCCGGGAGATGGGCCTGGCTCAAGGCTAGCTTCGGGGCTGGGCCACTCGGTAGCAGCTAGCCAGCTGCGATTATCTGGTGTAATGGTCCAGAGCTTACGGCAGGAATACGGTGATGTAATGGAGAAAAACAGTCCGATATGCTCAGGGTTGATATCGCGCTGTGCAGACTGGCAGGTGTTATCCAGGCTAAAAGCGGCTGGTGTCTGAGCTAAAAAGGTAAAGGCCGCTAGCAGTGGCTAACAATGACTAAATAGCTAGTAGCTAATTAGCTGGTTAGCTTCTGATGGCTAGCTGCTGATGGAGGTTCTAGCTATAAGGTATAAAAAAAAAAATAGCTGATCCGTATCATATTGGGTGAGGCGGGTTGCCGGAAGGTATATTTAATTTAAAAATGGAAAAAGATTTAAATATATTGCAATATATACAAAAAAAGATGAAAAATACATACCATTTACAACAAACAGGTCTTAATGCTACACCATCTTGGATTACAAGATGACTCAGTTAAAAACCATTGGATTTAGCAAACTCTGAAATGATTTAGTATTTCTGTGCCCATGAAAACAGTTGCATTTCAGAATACAAAAAAACTGTCCGACAGCAAGATCCAGTATTTAAGTTGAAGTTCATCATATGACAAGTGTAACGTTATGACTATAACTACTGTTCCCTGAAGGAGGGAAACTAGGTACAACATACTATTAAATCCACGCCTCGCTGGAAGCACCACCGTCCACAGGTGATGAGAGTGAGGCTTGGATTTATTCCTTAAAATGTAATGCCGCTCTTCACCAACCCAGGAAAGGGCGGGGACAAACAGGTGTTGAACCTCGATTCCCTCCTTAAAACCTGTTTAGGACTGGCGTTCCGCTAGCGGAACTCCTCCCACATTCCACTGAAAAGGCAGAGCGCGAAATTCAAAAAAATATTTTTTAGAAATATTTAACTTTCACACATTAACAAGTCCAATACAGCATTTGAAAGATAAACATCTTGTGAATCCAGCCAACATGTCCGATTTTTTAAATGTATTACAGCAAAAACACCACGTATATTTATGTTAGCTCACCACCAAATACAAAAGAGGACAGACATTTTTCACAGCACCATTTTTCACAGCAGGTAGCATGCACAAAGCCAACCTAACTAACCTAGAACCAACCTAACTAATAAATAACCTAGAAACAACTCCCTCAGATGACAGTCCTATAACATGTTACACAATAAATCTATGTTTTGTTCAAAAAATGTGCATATTTGAGCTATAAATCAGTTTTACATTACTGCTACCATCATAGCTACCATCATAGCTACAGTCAGAAATAGCACGGGAGTAGCCAGAGTAAATACAGACACCAACGTCAACTACCTAATTACTCATCATAAAACATTTCAGAGAAATATATGGTGGATAGCAAATGAAAGACAAAGATCTTGTGAATAAAGCCAATATTTCCGATTTTTGAAGTGTTTTACAGCGAAAACACAATATATCGTTATATTAGCTTACTACAATAGCTATCACACAACAGCATTGATTCAATGCAAACGGTAGCGATAGCACAGTTCGACAGATATATGAAATAGCATCCCAAATTGGGTCCTTATCTTTGTTGATCTTCCATCAGAATGTTGTACAAGGGGTCCTTTGTTCAGAAGCGTCTTTGTTTGGATCCAGAACGAACTATTTCCCTCTTGAATTAGCAAGCACACTGGCCGTGCGGCGCTAACCTCTCCTTCTTGAACAAATTCCTCCAACGCATCACGTCTAAAGTCCCGAATAAATTTCAATAATATAATTAAACTATATTGAAAAAACATACTTTAGGATGATATTGTGACATGTATCAAATAATATCGAAGCCGGAGATCATATTCACCTATAACGACGGTTTTCCAGGAGGCGATTCCAGGTCCAACTTCGCGCCTTCCAAAAACAAGTAATGGCGGACCTCACTCCAAGAGGTTGTATTCAATCCCAGAACGAGATAATCAAGTCATTTCTGCTCTCACTTCCGCATGACACCCAGGGGAAGGTGTATGACGTGTTTCTACAGTCATAAGTGACATGCCCTTTTATAGACAAGCTCTTGAAGAGAGACCTCGCTATTGGAAATCTCACTTCCGGATAGGAAATGGGCTGTAAAAAGAGTTCTGTTTCACTTAGAGAAATAATTAGAACTGTTTTAGAAACTAGAGAGTGTTTTCTATCCAATATTAATAATAATATGCATATTGTACGAGCAAGAATTGAGTACGAGGCCGTTTAAATTGGATACGATTTTCCCCAAAAGTGTAAACAGCACCCCCAGTCCTTAAGAAGTTTTAAGGGAAGAGTAATTATAATCAAAGTTACACTCCCTTTCAGTTGGTCAACTTCGGAACAACATACTATGGGGAAATACAATCATTCCCCAGCCGACCCAAACGGATACTAAATGAAACGGCCCATGGCAGATCACCCAGACCTGACCCCGCAAGATGCGTCAGTTTGGTCAATTTATTAATTGTCTTTTGTTTGAAACACTCCTGTCAATGTTGAGTAAGGACGTACACCTGATTACACATAGAAGTAGGACTAGTCTAACTGGCCTGCACACAAATGTAGGCCTATAAATGTGCCCATTTGGGGATGTCTGATAGTATTTCTGATTGTCTTAATGCACCACCACTAATGGGTTGTGGTGCTTCTCAAAGTAACTTTTTCTTCACCTCCAAACAGCAAGTAAACAAAGTCTAATCAAAATCAATTGCGAATGACAATAGTTCCTCAAAGTATTTTCGTAAAATATTTACAGCTCTTGCCCTTCCGATAACCACTCAGCAGAAAAGGGAAAAATGTAATGCTCTGATCCAGTGGAAATGTCATAAAAATGTCATAAAATACCTGATTACTGTCAAGAACTCACTGTAGCAGGAAACTGAGGGCCTAGAATATTTTATACAATGTTGCAAGCTTGCTATCCGAGTTTCCTGACCCAGTTGATAGTTGATACAATGTTTCAAGTTTGTCGTAGACAGGCCATGTGCAGCCAATGTGATTTCTAGGATATTTATTTTTATCAAGATATTTTCTACCTGCAGAATGCCATGTTTTTATTTGTTGGCTTTATGTAGGCTATCTTTACATAGTTGGCAATGGCAATAAAAGTTACTTTTAGATTTGTATAATTTTCATTTAGAATGTAGATTAATCACAGACAAAGATTTTGAGATACTATTATAATTTAAATGAAACTGTTCCACGAAAATGTGCATATGAAAATCATAACTGGCACACAGATTTGCAGAAACGGTCAGATAAATTGGCACTCCAACTGGAAAAGGTTGCAGACTGATGGTGTAGTCAATTACTAGTCTATTAGTCTATTTATCTGTAGTCTATTAGTCTATTACTGAAAACTTCAGGAGCAAAACGGCAGAATTTACGAAGTCCAGCAGCGGAGGGGGGAATCCCCCTGGTCGGGTTTTGTTGACGACCGGCTCCCCCTGGTCGGGTTGTGTTGACGACCGGCTCCCCCTGGTCGGGTTGTGTTGACGACCGGCTCCCCCTGGTCGGGTTGTGTTGACGACCGGCTCCCCCTGGTCGGGTTGTGTTGACGACCGGCTCCCCCTGGTCGGGTTGTGTTGACGACCGGCTCCCCCTGGTCGGGTTGTGTTGACGACCGGCTCCCCCTGGTCGGGTTGTGTTGACGACCGGCTCCCCCTGGTCGGGTTGTGTTGACGACCGGCTCCCTCTGGTCGGGTTGTGTTGACGACCGGCTCCCCCTGGTCGGGTTGTGTTGACGACCGGCTCCCCCTGGTCGGGTTGTGTTGACGACCGGCTCCCCCTGGTCGGGTTGTGTTGACGACCGGCTCCCCCTGGTCGGGTTATGCTGACGACCGGCTCCCCCTGGTCGGGTTATGCTGACGACCGGCTCCCCCTGGTCGGGTTATGCTGACGACCGGCTCCCCCTGGTCGGGTTATGCTGACGACCGGCTCCCTCTGGTCGGGTTATGCTGACGACCGGCTCCCTCTGGTCGGGTTATGCTGACGACCGGCTCCCTCTGGTCGGGTTATGCTGACGACCGGCTCCCTCTGGTCAGGTTATGCTGACGACCGGCTCCCTCTGGTCAGGTTATGTTGACAACCGGCTCCCTCTGGTCAGGTTATGTTGACAACCGGCTCCCTCTAGTTATGGTTATCCCCCTAGTTATGACTTCGAGTCATTTGTGTGTCAAAATTATTTGATCAGAATGCTTAAAGCATCAGACAAATTCAGTACGTATATTTGATTTTATAAAAACACATGGGGCGATTGGTAGAAAGAACAGATGACTCTTGGTTGACCAAGATGTATTTTAGTTGGGGACAGCACTAGAACATGATTTTGGGGCTCCCGAGTGGCGCAGAGGACACTGCATCTCAGTGCTTGAGGCGCCACTACAGACACCCTGGATCAAAACCAGGCTGTATCACAACCGACCGTGATTGGGAGTCCCATAGGGCGGCGCACAATTGGCCCAGCGTCTTCCGGGGTAGGCAGTCATTGTAAAATAAGAATTTGTTCTTAACTGACTTGCCTAGTTAAATAAAGGTTACATTTAAATAAATAAAAAAAAGTGTTTCATGATAAACCATTTTTTACAAATCCGTCAAGGGACCAACTTTGAGAACGGTTTAAAACAAAGGTTTCAAACCAATTCATGAATGTAATTGCATCTAGGTATGTCTTGCCATTAATGTAAGGGCATGAAAAAAAATTGGCTGAATATTATACAATGACTTAACAACAGCTCTAATAATTTGCCTCCACAGGAAATCTACACTGGCAATTCTAGAATATACTATATATCCTAGAAACCTGGTTAAACTATCATTATGACATCATGGATGAATTCTAGAATATACTATATAGCCTAGAAACCTGGTTAAACTATCATTATGACATCATGGATGAATTCTAGAATATACTATATAGCCTAGAATTCTGTTTAAAACAATACTTTTGACCTCATGGATGGCCAGTCTTTGTATTCATAGTGTAGTGAATTCAGGGGATAGCCTGAAGGTTGCTACAATGTCTTTCTCTATGAATTTGAGTGGTTACATTTCTCCAGCCCCCATCCCTCAGCTGTTTACCAAACCAAGTTTCTGAGCAGCCATTTTGTTGCGGTTTAAAAAATCATTCCACCACTGTTTTGGTAATAAGAGAAATGTAACTACTTTCAAATTCATAGAGAGACCATCCATGATATCAACATTATAGTTTTAACCATGTTGAGGCGATACAGTGTTGGTTTACATTGTTTCTAAACATTGGAGTAAAAAAAGCTTATTTGGTGTTCTGATGGGCTACAACAGTTTAACTAAGCTCATGAGGCATGTGTTATATTCTTCAAGAATCAATGGCTATATATAAATTATAAAATAAGTCCAAAAATTGATGTAGCAATTGCATATTTCCCCTTTAACGCCACACATCAGTTCAACAACTGCTGAGTTTGGTATTTAAGACAGTACTTACTAGTATTAATCAGGACGCTGTTTCTCAAAACCATCTTACGGCTAATTTCATCGTTGGATGCCTTAAGATGCGTTTGGGAAAACGGCCTCAGACATCCAGTTTCCTCCTCGTTCTCCTTTTTCGATGTGACAGTCATCTCCCCTTCCTCCTCTTTCACTCCAATTACGGCATCATCCCCTTTCTCTTCCTCTTCTTTTACTGTAACGTCTTTCTCTTCTTCTTTCACTGTAACAGCCTCATCCTCTACTTCTTGTTTTACTGTGACATCCTCCGCTTCCTTCTCCTCTTTCACCAGAAAGATCAGAGCTTCTTTCTCCATCCAGCAGATATTATCTTTAGCAGGAGAAGAGTAGCTTAGTGACCGCATGGTCGGGGATGTTAGCTAGCTAGGCTAATGCTAACTTAACCAGCCCGCCAGCTGACTAATAACAACAACACCGTAAATATGAAATTAAATCGGATAACTAACCAAGACGACAGAAGTGGTTTTAAAACACAGTGGCTAATAAAAAAAAACGAAAGCATCTAAAGAGCTTTATTGGTTCGGCTATTGTGTCCAGCAAGCTACCGAGGTGTCTGACTAACTATTGCTGCTGCTGAAAGAAGCGTTCCGTCCACTAAATTATACGTCACACCAACAGCGTCGCCTTAAATTCCCACACTACTGACTGGATTGGGTAGTTGAGTAAAATGTATATTTAATTTTCAGACAAAAAGTTAAAGGGTAGGAACCAGAGACGTCGCTAGAACTAAAATATTAATTAGCCCCCCCCCCCCCTGAATAAATCAATATCAGTCTATATATTTTTTCTGTGATTTATTTTTTTCGTCAACCATTCCATCGCATCTTAAACTTCTTAACGGGCCGGCACTAGGACCGGGGGAGGCTGCTGCTTCACTAGTGATTGTTAGACTTTCTTCAGCAAAGATGGCTGAAAGAAATACTTCGAGAGAGGGGTACCACTACACAGAACTGAACTGGATCAAAGATGGTGGACAACAGTACTAAGATGGAAGCAAATGTAAGTGATTATAACGTCAAAACGAATCATGCAAAAACATGCACAGTTGACAGGAATGTTAGTTAATGTAGAGACAAACGATTATGCATTTTTTTTATCATAAAGTTCATTTCCAAAAATCGTGATTTAGCAAGCTAGCTGACTAGCTAACATTAGCCAGCTAGATGACTAGCTAACATTAGCCAGCTAGCTGACTAGCTAACATTAGCCAACTAGCTGACTAGCTAACATTAGCCAGCTAGCTGACCCGGCTAACATTAGCCAGCTAGCTGACCAGCTAACATTAGCCAGCTAGCTGACTAGCTAACATTAGCCAACTAGCTAACATTAGCCAGCTAGCTGGCTAGCTTTATGGGTGTTGTGACATGAGTATGAAATTGTAATTCTGGTTGTTTTAGGGACTCCTGAAACAACCAGCAAACCAGACTGTCGTTTTGGAAAACATTGGATGTATAGAATCTAGCTAGCTGAAGAATTTACTGCAAATTTAATGTACAATTTTGTAAGCTTTCCTTGCTGATATTTGCCATGCAGATAGATGAAATAACGTAGCTAACTATGTTCTTGCTTATTGTGCAGTGGATTATTAAAATCCCTTTATGCCTATGGATGTGTAGCTAGCTATCTAGCCGATCTGTGTATGGACCCAAACGTTTGGTATACATATTAGTTCAGAACCTAGCTATGAACCTCAGCTATCATAGCCAGTTGTATCAACTTCAAAACAGCCTGAATGACATTAATGAAGCCTATGGATTGAGTAGATTATAATATCATGTTGTGCCAAGGATGCAAGTCGTATATACATGTAGTTATTACCATGCATGAGATCCCCACATTGTAGCCTGTACATTTAATATATTCACTGATCATGTACTGTACCTTGGCAAATAAAGGTGCAGTTTAGGTATGAATGTCTTTGAGATTATTTTTCAGTCATATCCAATACCAGGAGTATCAAATTCCAGTCTTTGAATGACGCTGTGTCTTCATGTATGTATTACAATTATACACTTCAACAGTGTTTACCAATCTTGGTCCTGGGACATCAATGGTTACACATTGTAACTAATAGACTAGAAACAGGATTTAACTAGTTAATTCATATATACAGAAATATAATTTTTTTTAAACAGTACACAACACTTCCTATGCATCAGGTAAATACTCCAACACCGGTTCATCTCAACATCTAATGCCCTTCATCTGCATTGATCTGATAAACACAGGATAGGTGGAGTATTTCATCACATTACACTTCATTTCACCCAGTAGAGAATGTGAAACGCTTTATTGAAAAGCTCATTATCCAAGTGTTATAAATACAAGTTCAATCTGTACTTCAATGCACATCTGTTGTGAATTATAAAAACAGAGGAAGAAAGAGGAGGTGGAGAGAGAGGTGTAAAAGACAGAAAGGGAAAGAGGTAAGCACATAGGAGCAGGGAAGGCAGCACATGATTAATGAATCACAGTGCTACCTAAATATTCTCTCAGTTCATCACAATTACATAGCAGTGTCTCTAGTCGGCCCAAAGGTTATCTTTAAAGCAGCTGAGATGGCGATGATGGGACTAGGGGTTGGCATCCTCTCACATCAAAACATATCTGCAGACGAGAGACAGATGGAGAGAGAGAGCATGTTTAAGCCTTGTGTTTTTATTTTTTATTCTAACATTGTTAGTCATCAATCAGGAGGTGAAATGCAAAACTGACCTTGGATAATTAACTCTGGGACTAGTGCATCTATCTGTGTTTCAATGTAAAGCATCTCTTTAATAATACTTCCTGTTGACCTGACCAAGTGACCTCTCACCTCTGATCATGCTGTGCACTCTATGTAGCCAGTTCAGATGCTGTAGGGGTTCACCGACACAGCTGATATAACCTAGAGGATTTAGGGAGAAGGGGAGAGAGGGATGAAGTGAAGGAGAGAGACTGTTATTGAGAAAATAAGGTAGTTAAAGCCACAGTGTTCAACAGGAATCTGTGTGTGGCCTCACCTGGTGTCCACACCACACTAAGTGGCTGCAGAGTACTTTATGCTGAAAAACATGAATGGACACACAAGGACAAACAATATAGCGTAGTTATAGAAATAATGAAGTGTCTTACTATTCTCCATGGTTGGCCCTCTTGCCTATTCTTTGAAGGTGGAAGGAGCCACAGTTATACACCTGAGCCTGCTTACTGCACAACACAATCCATCAATCAGATTGATACATGAGTGTGTAGGTGTGGGTTATAGGGTGTCTAATTGTTCTACATTTTTTCAATATTAGTGATATAAAATAGCCTGTTTTGTTTTTGCACAGACATCACACCCGTACCTAAACAGCACCCTCATCTGAGAAGTAGAAATCAAAGGGAGAGAAACTATGAATTGAATAACTGCAGTTGACATAGCTAAGTAAATGGAAGAATACTCTTATTGCAATGTGAATGGCTCTTAAACGAGCCTTTGGTTGTGCATAGTGTAGTCTATGGTGTTGCCAGGGAACAGCACCCTCTTAAAAGAGCCTTTGGTTGAGCATAGTGTAGTCTATGGTGTTGCCAGGGAACAGTACCCTCGTTGAAGAAGTAGGAGGTGAAGATCTCCCGAACATGGATTGCCTCTCTTGCTGCGTTGTTGGACCCCATCCTTGAAACATCCTGCAGAGCAGCAGACTCCTCCTCTGGGACACGGCGGCGAGCTGCAGATCCCCTCCTGGTCCTCGTGTCCATCCTCATGAAGTTACGCAGGACACAGGTAGCCTTCACACATCTGAATTCCTCCAGGAGGCAGTCACAGATGATCCTGGTCACCCAACCTTGCAGTGCCCTACACGGCAACTGTAGGCAATCATTTTGAAGGAATCTCCAGTTACAAGGTATCTGTAGGAATATGGAAGACAATGTCATTATTAGACTTTTACATCACCAGGTCATTGTGGATTACTAAAGTATAATATCCCTGATAACAAATCATGATAACATTGAATTGATAGATGCATGGGCACACATATGTACATGTGTAGCATGTGACAATAACAGGATCATATCAAGGATGGCATCACAAATGAATACATAAATACCACTTGAAGCTTGATGATGAGTTGATCATTTGAATCAGCTGTGCAGTGCTGAGACAAAAACAACAATGTGCCTCTTTGAGTCCCAAGGACTGAGAACCACTGCTCTTCATTGGGACCTCTTCATATGTAGACTGGCTTTTCATAGCGCTCTTTATCTGAGGACAGAAAACCTCACAAGAAACACACTTCATTACAGTCAAATTACACCACACTGAATATTATGTTACTATTATCTCCGTCCTCACTTCTAGGGACAGGAACTACACAAAAGTACCTGCCCTATCCAGAATAGCCTCCTCTCTCACTGACAGTTGGGGCTGCTATCCTTTCACCCTCCATGGCTGTTAGCTAGCTACCTACAAATGCATTTGGAGTTTGTTTTTTACAGTGATAAATACATCAAGATAGCTAGCTAATATGAAGTTAGGTAGCTGATGATATTTAATTAACTTAGCTAGCTATCTATACAGTCTTTGAAGTTGGCTAGATAGCTAGCTAACCAACTAGATTTGAGTTAGCCTGCACTGTAGCTAGTTAGCTAATAATACATAGATTTTGAAAATGTAAAGAAAAACTATTTACTTACTTGAACAGGTTCTCCCAGCCATGTGGACAACTGGAAACAGGGCAGCAAAGTTTGTCACCAGAGCGTTTTAGAGGATATTACTATTGAACTATGTACCCATTTAATAACCAGACCTTCATACAAACTTGCTCTGCTGAATTCTTGACGGAGTCACAACGGGCGGCCTAAGCGGCACACAGCAGTTTACCGCTATTTATCTAGTGTACATTCACCCTCAGTCACCTTGTCCTAGAGAGATTTACATGGTTATCAAAACGTCACACCAGGGTGAGCCTAAACAAAACACAGCCCTGTGGGGAAAATGAATGGTGGAAAAACGATGTGAACCATTTCCCTGTTTGACCTGTAGTTGTTATGGATATTATGACTCTACAGCGCCCCCCCAGTGGACGGGTCACAATATGTTCCATTGATAAAGCAGACTTAATTTAACCCCCATGACGGGTCACAATATGTTCCATTGATTAAGCAGACTTTATTTAACCTTCATGACATCTTGTTTTTACATGACGTTGTAGATTGCAGCGGTATATAGTATGTATTTAGGATGTTTTCAGCGTGTTTTTAACCCTTTCAGACAATGGATTAATCGCAATTTTAAAAAACAGTACACTAGCATTACACTAAGTAAACTCAATTTTGACAGTCCAAACAAAAACACACATTCTCAGTCAAAACACAAGTCAGAACACAGCCTCTCTATTCTCTCATGTGTTTTCAGGTACTCTGACTGGGAAAATGTCTTTCCACAATGAGAGCAGGGGTATGTCTTCTCCTCCTGTGTATTTGTATGTATTCTTTCATGCTCTTTCAGGTACCTTAACCGGGTAAATCTCTTTCCACACTGGGAGCAGCGGTACATCTTCTTGTGTTCTCTCATGCTGGTTCAGGTTTCCTAACTGGGAACATTGGAAAGGCTTTTCTCCTGTGTGTGTCCTCTCATGCCTTTCCACGCTCCCTAACCACCTAAAACTCTTTCCACACTGGGAGCAGCGGTACATCAGTCAAAACACAAGTCAGAACACAGCCTCTCTATTCTCTCATGTGTTTTCAGAGCAGGGGTATGTCTTCTCCTCCTGTGTATTTGTATGTATTCTTTCATGCTCTTTCAGGTACCTTAACCGGGTAAATCTCTTTCCACACTGGGAGCAGCGGTACATCTTCTTGTGTTCTCTCATGCTGGTTCAGGTTTCCTAACTGGGAACATTGGAAAGGCTTTTTTCCTGTGTGTGTCTCTTATGTGTTTTCAGGCTCCCTAACTGAGTACAACTCTTTCCACACTGGGAGCAGTGATGTCGTCCTGCTGGTTTGGACGTCTCTGGGTCTGGTTCCCCTGAAGGACTCTTCCTGCTGTCAGAAGGAGAGTCTGGTCTCTCTCCTGTCAAAGACAGTTTATTTAATTAAACAGACTTGAATGAAACCTCCACATGATAAAACTTCCTATGACGTTTAATCTAGACTAGATCCCTCAATCACCTGAAGTCAGTTTTCACAAGTATTATTAAACCGACTTCAAAATGCAGGTCTCTATGTGCTTCTTAGGATGTCTGTCAGAGCAGCTCATAGATTACTGCACCTGTACATAGCCCATATATAATTTAGCCCAAACAACTACCTCTTTCCCTACTGTATTTATTTATTTAGCGCATTTGCACCCCATTATTTTTATCTCTACTTTGCACATTCTTCCACTGCAAACCAACCATTCCAGTGTTTTTACTTGCTATATTGTATTTACTTCGCCACCATGGCCTTTTTTATATTTTTATATTATATTAATTTTTTTTGCCTTCACCTCCCTTATCTCACCTCACTTGCTCACATTGTATATAGACTTATTTTTCTACTGTATTATTGACTGTATGTTTGTTACACTCCATGTGTAACTCTGTGTTGTTGTATGTGTCGAACTGCTTTGTTTATCTTGGCCAGGTCGCAGTTGTAAATGAGAACTTGTTCTCAACTTGCCTACCTGGTTGAACAAAGGTGAAATAAAAAAATAAAATAAGAAAATGTCCAGCCAGGTGATTCACTTCTAACTTAAGTCTTGCAGGTGTTTACATGGTTTGACACATCTGCCAGGTGATTAAAAATCTAATTTCAGTACCAGTGTATTATATATTTTTCCACCAATGTCATGAAATCCAATTGCAACTCCTCTATGGACTCGGGGGAGAGGCGAAGGTCGAGAGCCATGCGTCCTCCGAAACACGACCCTGCCAAGCCGCACTGCACATCTTGACACACTGCTCGCTTAACCTGGAAGTGATACTGCCTGGATTAGAACCATAAAATGATGCAGCTAATGATCATTAGATTAGAATCAGGGACTGTACTTACGCCTCTAGTGACGCCAATGACAAGCATATCCATTACATGATGCAGCCACCATCATGCTTGAAAATATGTAGTCAGTGATGTGTTGAATTTGCCCCAAACATAACGCTTTTGTATTCAGGATATAAAGTTAATTGCTTTGCCACATTGTTTTTCAGTATTACTTTAGTGCCTTATTGCAAACAGAATGAATGTTTTGGAATATTTGTATTCTGTACAGGCTTCCTTCTTTTCACTCTGTCATTTAGGTTAGTATTGTGGAGTAACTACAATGTTGTTGATCCATCCTCAGTTTTCTCCTATCACAACCATTAAACACTAACTATTTTAGTCACCATTGGCCTCATGGTGAAATCCCTGAGCAGTTTCCTTCCTCTCCAGCAACTGAGTTAGTGACTGGGTATATTGATACACCCTCTAAAGTGTAATTAATAACTTCACCATGCTCAAAGGGATATTCAATGTCTGCTTTTTTTTACCCATTTACCAATAGGTGCCCTTCTTTGCGAGGCATTGGAAAACCTCCCTGGTCTTTGTGGTTGAATCTGTGTTTGAAATTCACTGCTCGACTGAGGGCCATTACAGATAATTGTATGTGTGGGGTACAGAGATGAGGTAGTCATTCAGATATCATGTTAAACACTATTATTGCACACAGAGTGAGTCCCTGCAACTTATTATGTGACTTGTTAAGCAAAATCTTTACTCCTGAACTTATTTAGACTTTTAATTAAATTTGTAAACATTTCCAAAAACATAATTCCACTTTGACATTATGGGGTATTGAATCCATTTAACCCCAGTATCTCTACTTGCACATTCATCTTCTGCTATTCACATTCACATTCCCTACCATTCCAGTGTTTAATTGCTATATTGTAATTACTTCGCCACCATGGTCTATTTATTGCCTTATCTCTCTTATCCTACCTTATTTGCACATGCTGTATATAGATTTTTCTACTGTATAATTGATTGTATTTTGTTTATTCAATGTGTAACTCTGTGTTGTTGTATGTGTCATTGCAAATGAGAACTTGTTCTCAACTAGTCTACCTGGTTAAATAAAAATAATTTTTAAAAATTCTGGACGTAACACAACAACATGTGGGACCAGTCAAGGGGTGTGAAAACTTTCTGAAGTCTCTGTATATATAAAACTCCCCCCACCCAGCAATCTAATAGCATCAGTAGAATCTGTTGAAATAAAAACACAGATAAATATACCTAACATAGTACAATCTAATAGCATCAGTAAAATCTGTTGAAATAAAACCACAGATAAATATACCTAACATAGTACAATCTAATAGCATCAGTAAAATCTGTTGAAATAAAACCACAGATAAATATACCTAACATAGTACAATCTAATAGCATCAGTAAAATCTGTTGAAATAAAACCACAGATAAATATACCTAACATAGTACAATCTAATAGCATCAGTAAAATCTGTTGAAATAAAACCACAGATAAATATACCTAACATAGTACATCTATTAAACAATACATCACAATACAGCAGATATAGTTACACATTATAGAGATCCATTCATGGATGTACAGGTCTGTTGGATAAACCTTCAGAAATAGTTACACATTATAGAGATCCATTCATGGATGTACAGGTCTGTTGGATAAACCTTCAGAAATAGTTACACATTATAGAGATCCATTCCTGGATGTACAGGTCTGTTGGATAAACCTTCAGAAATGTCCGCTGCTGATTTCTTCCAGGTGTCCATAGCGGACACCCTGGTCCTGTGAATCCTGGCCGTGGACAAATTCTCAGTCAGAAACATAAGTCAGAACACAGCCTCTCTATTCTCTCGTGTGTTTTCAGGTCCTCTGACTGGGAAAATGTCTTTCCACAATGAGAGCAGTGGTATGTTGTCTCCTCCTGTGTATTAGTATGTTGGAATGGCTTTTCTCCTGTGTGTTTTCTCTCATGCTTTTTCAGACTCCCTGACCACCTAAAACTCATTTCACACTGGGAATATTGGAAAGGTTTTTCTCCTGTGTGTGTTCTCTCATGTGTTTTCAGGCTCACTAACCACCTAAAACTCTTTCCACAGTGAGAACAGTGGTATGGCTTTTCTCCTGTATGTATTCTCTCATGCTTTTTCAGACTCCCTGACCACCTAAAACTCTTTTCACACTGGGAACATTGGAAAGGTTTTTCTCCTGTGCGTGTTCTCTCATGTGTTTTCGGACTCACTAACCACCTAAAACTGTTTCCACAGTGAGAACAGTGATATGGCTTTTCTCCAGTGTGTATTCTCTCATGCTTGTTCAGGACCCATAACCACCCAAAACTCTTTCCACAGTGAGAACAGTAATAAGGCTTCTCTCCAGTGTGTGTTCTCTCATGCCCAACCAGGGCCCCTAACTGAGTAAAATTCTTTCCAAAGTGGGAACAGTGGTATGGCTTTTCTCCTGTATGTATTCTCTCATGCATTTTCAGGCTCCCTAACCACCTAAAACTCTTTCCACAGTGGGAGCAGTGGTGTTGGTTAGGTGTCTCTGGGTCCGTTTCCTCTGAGGAACTCTTCACGCTGTCAGAGTCTGGTCTCTCTCCTGCCAAAAGACAAACAGATGATTTAGTTAAACAGAGAGACCTGAATGAAGCCTGCATTAAATAAAATTGTCTTCCTATGAGGTTTAATCTAGACTAGATCCCTCAATAACCTGAGGTCAGTCTTCACAACATTACATCATTAAAAATATACTTGGTGACAGTGAGATTTAAAAACAAATGATGTAGAGCTTCAAATCTAATCTCTCAGGGAATGTCATGATGTCATAATAAGAGCTCTATAATAATAGATAATGTCATGGTTACAGGCTGAACAGAGCTCTATAATAATAGATAATGTCATGTTTATAGGCTGAACAGAGCTCTATAATAATAGATCATGTCATGTTTACAGGCTGAGCAGAGCTCTATAATAATAGATAATGTCATGTTTACAGGCTGAACAGAGCTCTATAATAATAGATAATGTCATCTTTTAGGCTGAGCAGAGCTCTATAATAATAGATAATGTCATGTTTATAGGCTGAACAGAGCTCTATAATAATAGATAATGTCATGTTTTAGGCTGAACAGAGATCTATAATAATAGATAATGTCATGTTTATAGGCTGAACAGAGCTCTATAATAATAGATAATGCCATGTTTATAGGTTGAACAGAGCTCTATAATAATAGATAATGTCATGTTTATAGGCTGAACAGAGCTCTATAATAATATATAATGTCATGTTTATAGGCTGAACAGAGCTCTATAATAATAGATAATGTCATGTTTATAGGCTGAGCAGAGCTCTATAATAATAGATAATGTCATGTTTATAGGCTGAACAGAGATGGTTGTTTGCCATTCTGTGAGACAATTAAGTTGTGATTTTGTGGTGTGGGGGGGACTCTGATGGTATACACATGTTACAGTTAAGCAATAAGACCCGAGGAAGTGTGGTATAAGGCCAATATAGCATGGTTAAAGACTGTCCTTAAGCACGACGCAACGCAGAGTGCCTGGATACAGCCCTTAGCCGTGGTATGTTGGCCATATATCACAAACCCCTGGGGTGGATTATTGCATATTATAAACTGGTTACCAACGTAATTAGAGCAGTAAAAATACCAATCAGCATTCAGGGCTTTAACATTATATTATCACATTAATTCCTATAGTACAGAACAACATTTTCAAGTATAGAATTTCAGTAGCATGCTGCTTAAAAACCACACATTCATTCAAAACCTTTAGAGAGTTAGAGCCCGTTTTTAAGACAGTACTTACTGGTGGTAATCAGATGTCCTGACTCCTCTGTCAATATGACCGTTATCTCTCCCTCTTTCTCCTTCTTCACTCCAAAAACTGCCTCCTCCTCTTTCTCTTCCTCCTCCTCTTCTTTCAAGGTAACCTCCTCCTCCCCTTTCACTCTGAACGCATCTTCCTCTTCTTTCACTGAAACGTCTTTCTCTTCTTCTTTCACTGTAACAGCCTCATCCTCTACTTCTTGTTTTACTGTGACATCCTCCTCTTCCTCCTCCTCTTTCACGACAACGTTCAGCCACAGACCTCCTTTCTCCGTCCAGCCGACCTCCTCTTCTTCATCGAGAGGGGAGAAGTTTAGGGAGCTCATGTTCGGGGATGTTAGCTAGCTAGCTATCATTAGCGACTAGACTAGTGCTAACTTAACCAGCCAGCTACTATAGCTGACTAATAACAAATAACGTAATATTAAATTAAATAGGTTAACAAGTTGATACGACAAAAGTGTGGATAAAACACAGTAGTTAATATACACCGAAAGCGTATAAATAGCTTGAATCTTTCGGCTATGTTGGCTAGCAAGCTACCGAGGTGGTTGACGAGCTGTTTATGAAGAACCGTCCACTAGATTATACGTCACGCTGGCAGCGTCGCCTGAAAGACGCACATCGCCGTCTGCTGACTGGAGGGGAAACGCAGTTGAGGATCATATTTTATTTTCAGACAAAGATTATTGTAAATTGATTTAATTAAATAATACCATTATATTGAGACATACAAAGACAGGAATGTGTTGATTGATTAGTACGAATAAAAAATGTTTACCACAGCATATTTAAGGCAGTTTCATTAAGTTATACTACATCTAAATTAGCAGCTAGCTACTGTATGTCTATACTGCTCCTACATGGTGTAACAACACATCATATAGATGTATATAATGAACAGACTAGGTCTATACTGCTCCTACACGGTGTAACAATAAATCATATAGATGTATATAATGAACAGACTAGGTCTATACTGCTCCTACACGGTGTAACAATACATCATATAGATGTATATAATGAACAGACTAGGTCTATACTGCTCCTATATAATGAACAGACTAGGTCTATACTGCTCCTACATGGTGTAACAATACATCATGTAGATATACATAATGAACAGACTAGGTCTATACTGCTCCAACATGGTGTAACAATACATCATGTAGATGTATATAATGAACAGACTAGGTCCATACTGCTCCTACATGATGTAACAATATATCATGTAGATGTATATAATGAACAGACTAGGTCCATACTGCTCCTACATGGTGTAACAATACATAATGTAGATGTACACTACCATTCAAAAGTTTGAGGTCACTTGTTTTTGAAAGAAAATCAATTTTTTTCATTTATTTAACTGTTTTTGCTTTGTCATTATGGGGTATTGTGATGTCATTATGGGGTATTGTGTGTAGATTAATGAAGGGAAAAAAATGATTTAATCCATTTTAGGATAAGGCTGTAACGTAACAAAATGTGGAAAAGGTGAAGGGGTCTGAATAATATCTGACTGCACTGTATATATAGGGCCAGTAGTTAGTGACATCACTTCATGAAACAGGAGGTACAAATATATAACATAGGTTCACAATATCAACATTCAATGTATCAAAATATAGGACCAAGCTGGAAGTGTAAACGCCAGCCCAGCCACAATCCTAGAGGTTCACTGATGATCAACCTCCTCCTTCACATCTGACTCCTGATGATCAACCTCCTCCTTCACATCTGACTCCTGATGATCAACCTCCTCCTTCACATCTGACTCCTGATGATCAACCTCCTCCTTCACATCTGACTCCTGATGATCAACCTCCTCCTTCACATCTGACTCCTGATGATCAACCTCCTCCTTCACATCTGACTCCTGATGATCAACCTCCTCCTTCACATCTGACTCCTGATGATCAACCTCCTCCTTCACATCTGATTCCTGATGATCAACCTCCTCCTTCACATCTGACTCCTGATGATCAACCTCCTCCTTCACATCTGACTCCTGATGATCAACCTCCTCCTTCACATCTGACTCCTGATGATCAACCTCCTCCTTCACATCTGACTCCTGATGATCAACCTCCTCCTTCACATCTGACTCCTGATGATCAACCTCCTCCTTCACATCTGACTCCTGATGATCAACCTCCTCCTTCACATCTGACTCCTGATGATCAACCTCCTCCTTCACATCTGACTCCAGTGATCAATCCAGAGCGTCTTCTTTTTTGGGGAATCCCGATGGACGACGTCATCGAATAGGATGTCATCACCACCACCGCCCACAAGTTAATTGTCATTCAGGTTATTAATGGGAAGAACATTAGCAATATGTCCTGTCTGGTAACTTGTCTCGTTCAAAGGATTTACATTGGCAGGTGCACAGGGAGAAACCACATTTAAAAAAACTCAGTTGATCTTAAACTGCAGAACAACTTTTGGAAGTCTTTAACTGCATCAAAGTCTGTGGCCTGTGATGTTGGGACAAATGATAGTCCCTTATTATACAAGAGACAAAATTCACAAATTCTACAGCACAACGGCAGAGTCATGTCTTCAGTGTAAAACTAACAATGACTCAATAATCCTTCTGGGAATGTTATGATGTCATAAAGTTATGGGCGGAGTTAGAAAGTTGGCTGTCAGAAGTACAGTTATACAATGTAAAATTACTTTTAATCCGTCTGTCTGTATATTTCAAAACATGACATTTGAGGGTGCAGTGAGATACCCCAGAGTTTGACGATACTTTTCTCATAAATCATCTTAAAAATTATACTTAATTAAAACCTGGAAATCAACCAATCCGCTGTTGTTTATTCAAAAGAAAGGTCAAATGCTTTATTATCTAGTGGGTCTGGGCAGGTGTGATGTAGTTAATGGAGATGGAGGTGTGTTCTAGTGGGTCTGGGCAGGTGTGATGTAGTTAATGGAGATGGAGGTGTGTTCTAGTGGGTCTGGGCAGGTGTGATGTAGTTAATGGAGATGGAGGTGTGTTCTAGTGGGTCTGGGCAGGTGTGATTTAGTTAATGGAGATGGAGGTGTTTTCTAGTGGGTCTGGGCAGGTGTGATGTAGTTAATGGAGTTGGAGGTGTGTTCTAGTGGGTCTGGGCAGGTGTGATGTAGTTAATGGAGTTGGAGGTGTGTTCTAGTGGGTCTGGGCAGGTGTGGTGTAGTTAATGGAGATGGGGGTTTGTTCTAGTGGGTCTGGCAGGTGTAATGTAGTTAATGGAGATGGGGGTGTGTTCTAGTGGGTCTGGACAGGTGTGGTGTAGTTAATGGAGATGGGGGTTTGTTCTAGTGGGTCTGGGCAGATGTGATGTAGTTAATGGAGATGGAGGTGTGTTCTAGTGGGTCTGGGCAGGTGTGATGTAGTTAATGGCGATGGGGGTGTGTTCTAGTGGGTCTGGGCAGGTGTGATGTAGTTAATGGAGATGGAGGTGTGTTCTAGTGGGTCTGGGCAGGTGTGATTTAGTTAATGGAGATGGAGGTGTTTTCTAGTGGGTCTGGGCAGGTGTGATGTAGTTAATGGAGTTGGAGGTGTGTTCTAGTGGGTCTGGGCAGGTGTGATGTAGTTAATGGAGTTGGAGGTGTGTTCTAGTGGGTCTGGGCAGGTGTGGTGTAGTTAATGGAGATGGGGGTTTGTTCTAGTGGGTCTGGCAGGTGTGATGTAGTTAATGGAGATGGAGGTGTGTTCTAGTGGGTCTGGGCAGATGTGATGTAGTTAATGGCGATGGGGGTGTGTTCTAGTGGGTCTGGGCAGGTGTGATGTATTTAATGGAGATGGAGGTGTGTTCTAGTGGGTCTGGGCAGATGTGATGTAGTTAATGGAGATGGAGGTGTGTTCTAGTGGGTCTGGGCAGGTGTGATGTAGTTAATGGCGATGGGGGTGTGTTCTAGTGGGTCTGGGCAGGTGTGATGTAGTTAATGGAGATGGGGGTGTGTTCTAGTGGGTCTGGGCAGGTGTGATGTAGTTAATGGAGATGGGGGTGTGTTCTAGTGGGTCTGGGCAGGTGTGATGTAGTTAATGGAGATGGAGGTGTGTTCTAGTGGGTCTGGGCAGGTGTGATGTAGTTAATGGAGTTGGAGGTGTGTTCCAGTTGGTCTGGGCAGGTGTGATGTAGTTAATGGAGATGGAGGTATGTTCTAGTGGGTCTGGGCAGGTGTGATGTAGTCAATGGAGATGGTGTGTTCTAGTGGGTCTGGGCAGGTGTGATGTAGTTAATGGAGATGGAGGTGTGTTCTAGTGGGTCTGGGCAGGTGTGATGTAGTTAATGGAGATGGAGGTGTGTTCTAGTGGGTCTGGGCAGGTGTGATGTAGTTAATGGAGATGGAGGTGTGTTCTAGTGGGTCTGGGCAGGTGTGATGCAGTTAATGGAGATGGAGGTGTGTTCTAGTGGGTCTGGGCAGGTGTGATGTAGTTAATGGAGATGGAGGTGTGTTCTAGTGGCTCTGGGCAGGTGTGATGTAGTTAATGGAATGGAGGTGTGTTCTAGTGGGTCTGGGCAGGTGTGATGTAGTTAATGTTTGTATGATGTTGTAATTTGTATGTGTATGTTTATAAAATATCAAATGAAATATATGTTTTAAGTCCCAATGCAAAGTTACACCTTATTACATTTAACCAATCAGAATTCAAAAGAATGCCAAAGTCAGGTGTGAAGTAATATGGAGGACCAGCCTATTCCCTATGATGTAAACTACAACAGAAATAACTTCAAATGTAGAACTTCATATTAAACCAATCGTTTGAACTCATGATTTCATGAAGATCCCCCAAATCCACAATATAAAGATTACAAGATTATTATTGTCAGTCAGCTTGCACGCTAGCAGTAAGCCAAGGTTGTAAAAGTTACAAAACTCCCATAGTCTACTTCACAGAGAACATGCTGAAAAGTAGTGATGGGGAAACAAAGCTTCCTAAAGCATTGATGCTTTACAGCCAATTGTGTTAAAAAATAGGTTCATTACTCAAGGCTTTGAGAGACACAGAATTTAGAACAGCCACATTTTATAGATGACGTCCGTAGCAGCGTAGCCATTATGTCATATATTAAACCTTCATGTCTTCTTCTAAACCACTGGCCTTGATCGAGAGCATCAAATCCATGCTGCATTGTGGGTAAATTGACTGGCTGACTGATTTATAAATAATAATGAGTAGTTATTTATGATGTATAGTGATTTGTAGATCAGTCCGTTGGCAGTCACCTGCAGTGTCGAACACGCCCAATACCAAACCAATCAGGTGGTTGTTAGACGAAATGAATCTCCAGACGCCATTGATGACGTGCTGCTGATAAAGTGATACAGGCATCAGCACACTGCTTTGAATTATTGTTTAGTGATTTGGACGCATGGCTCGTAGCTCCGGTATCAAACGTAACATATCGAAAAGTTGACACAACATAAAGGAGCAAGCAGGTTAATTTCCTCTTTTGATTTGAGCCCACGGCAAGAAGGCACCAGAGCCCACTGTGCTAACGGGTTCCCACTAGATAACACAACCACACAGTTAATGAAAAGCATGAGGTGAAGCTTGAGCTAGATATCAACCTATCGAGCTAGTGTGACCTTCCTGGTCTCTCAAGTCAGTGAGTCAACACAGGAAGGAGCAATGGATGGATAGTTCATTTATTTCCAAAGCTGCAATGATGGGACACACACAGTCTGGATGAATGATCAGTAGTGACGGGATATAAATAGCACTCCCACAGCAATTCCACATTAATCTGCCCTTTAATATACTAACAAAAAAACTATTGAAATGTCTATCAAAGTTATTGTGATCGTATAGTGGATTCCTAATAATTTCTAATTTACTATAATAAATTAAGCAATTGTTTACATGTGTCTCATAATCACTACATCAGAATAAACTGTCATCCATTTTACTAACAAAATATATCAAATTAACCTGGAAAATGACTCAATGTCCCCCTCTGGTGGCGAGGAAGTATAATACACCTAAACTAACAAAACCGGGCTAATTAACTGGCTGGTGTTCATGAATTTATAAAACATATACTCTATACATTTGTCATAAATGACCTGCATTGATGAGACACACAGTGTGGATGAACGATCAGTAGTCGACAGGGTAAAAATATCACTCCTAAAGAAGATGCATTTTCCAGTTAGATACCAACTTGAAAGAGGGATCTTTAGCATAAAACCCACATGGAGAACTGAGATTTGGCAAATAACATATAAAGAGGCTTACTTGACACCAAACCAACAACAGTAGTTCCTAAAACATAAATTGCTAATGTATGATTTAAAACGTGGATTTTGTGATGTAATGTCAACTTTATATATTTCTATCCCGGGACTATTCAATTTTGAACTCACCCACAGCAATTCTCCATAAATCTGCTGTGGATTACCCAGAATCCCGAAATAAATGAATACATATGTGATAATTCAAAAACATAACTGGTTGTGTTTATAGGGAACCAGATCGTGAACACAACTAAGTTACTAAGTCTTTAACCACACTGTATTGTTATACTGGTGAGTAAAAACTCATGCTTCCTACACTAACTTTTTGTCTGAACATTATAATATATATTTTACGTCACACTAGCGTCATTGTCTTAAAGTCGCACATCTTCATCGCAGAGGTTCAGACTGAGCGTTACCCACTCCAGTCAGCAGTTGGCGGTGTGCGATTTTAAGGCAATGCTGTTAGTGTGACGTATAATCTAGTGGACGGAACGCAATGCTGTTAGTGTGACGTATAATCTAGGGGACGGAACGCTTCTTTCAGCAGCAGCAACAGTTAGTCCGCCACCTCGGTAGCTTGCTAGCCAAAATAGCCGAACCCATAAAGCTCTTTAGACGCTTTAGTGTATATTAGCCACTGTATTTTAAACCCTTGTCTGTCGTCTAGTTAGTTAGTTATCCTATTTAATTTCATATTTACGGTGTTGTTATTATTCAGCTAGCGGGCTGGTTAAGTTAGCATTAGCCTAGCTAGCTAACATCTCCGACCATGAGTTCACTAAATTACTCTCTTCCTGCTGAAGAAGAGACGGTCTGTTGGACGGAGAAAGAAGCTCTCATCAAAGAGGAGGAGGAAGAGAAGGATGTTACAATACAAAAACAAGTAGAGGGTGAGGTTGTTACAGGGAAAGAAGAAGAGAAAGACGTTACAGTGAAAGAAGAGGCGTTCAGAGTGAAAGAGGAGGAGGGTGTTACAGTAAAAGATGAGGAGGTTTCAGTATTTGAAGTGAAAGCGGAGGAGGGGGAGAATACGGTCAAATCGGAAGAAGAGGAGGAGGAAGAGGAGACTGTTACAATACAAAAACAAGTAGAGGGTGAGGTTGTTACCCTGAAAGAAGAAGAGAAAGACGTTTCAGTGAAAGAAGAGGAAGACGTTACAGTGAAAGAAGAGGCGTTCAGAGTGAAAGAGGAGGAGGGTGTTACAGTAAAAGATGAGGAGGTTTCAGTTTTTGAAGTGAAAGCGGAGGAGGGGGAGATTACGGTCTCATCGGAAGAGGAGGAAGCTGGATATCTGGGCCCGATTTCCCAAACGCAATTTAAGGCATCCAGTGGTTCTAAAGATGAACTTAGCCATAAGATGGTTTTGAGAAACCGGGCCGTGATTACCACTGGTAAGTACTGTCTTAAATACAGAGGTACAAACTCTGCAGTTGTTGAACTGATGTTTGGTGTTAAAAGGGAAATCTGCAATTGCTACATCCATATTTTGACTTTTAAATGATTTATTTATAGCCATTGATTCTTGGATAATATAACACATGCCTCATGAGCTTAGTTCAACTGTTGTACCCCATCAGAACCCAAAATAAGCTTTTTTTACTCCAATGTTTAGAAACAATGTAAATCAACAGCCTCAACATGGTTAACTATAATGTTGATATCATGGATGGTCAGTCCTTGCATCCATAGGTCTGTCTATGAATTTGAGAGTAGTTAAATGTCTCCAGACCCATCATCATCTTATTAGCAAAACAGTGGTGGAATGACTGCTTTGTTATTGTTTCAACTTCAGATTGGTTGATTGATGTGTGGCTTTTTTAAAGGGACAACCTAGTATTTAAACAGCAACAAAATGACTGCCCAGAGACTTGGTTTGGTAAACAGCTGAGGGATGGGGGCTGGAGAAATGTAACCACTCTCAAATTCATTGAGAAAGCTATTGTAGCAGCCGTAACTCAACACCTAGCGATCTCGTCAAGAAGTTCAGACATCTTGGCAAAACAGTTATAAGGTGTTGACTTGACAGTCGCTGGACCCAGGTTTGAGTTCAGCTCAGGGCAACCCCCTGAATTCACTACACTATGAATACAAGGACTGGCCATCCATGATATCATAATGATAGTTTAACCAGGTTTCTAGGATATATAGTATATTCTAGAATTCATCCATGATGTCATAGTGGTAGTTTAACCAGGTTTCTAGGCTATATAGTATATTCTAGTATTCATCCATGATGTCATAGTGATAGTTTAACCAGGTTTCTAGGCTATATCGTATATTCTAGTATTCATCCATGATGTCATAGTGATAGTTTAACCAGGTTTCTAGGCTATATAGTATATTCTAGTATTCATCCATGATGTCATAGTGATAGTTTAACCAGGTTTCTAGGATATATAGTATATTCTAGTATTCATCCATGATGTCATAGTGATAGTGTAACCAGGTTTCTAGGATATATAGTATATTCTAGAATTCATCCATGATGTCATAATGATAGTTTAACCAGGTTTCTAGGCTATATAGTATATTCTAGAATTGCCAGTGTAGATTTCCTGTGGAGGCTAATTATTAGAGCTGTTGATAAGTCATTGTATAATATTCAGCCAATTTTTTTTCATGCCTTTACATTAATGGCAAGACATACCTAGATGCAATTACATTCATGAATTGGTTTGAAACCTTTGTTTTAAACCCTTCTCAAAGTTGGTGCCTTGACAGATTTGTAAAAAATGGTTTGTCATGAAACACTATTTACTTATTTATTTAAATGTAACCTTTATTTAACTAGGCAAGTCAGTTAAGAACAAATTCTTATTTACAATGACTGCCTACACTGGACGGTGCTGGGCCAATTGTGCGCCGCCCTATGGGACTCCCAATCACGGCCGGTTGTAATACAGCCTGGATTTGATCCAGGGTGTCTGTTGTGACGCCTCAAGCACTGAGATGAAGTGTCCGCTGCGCCACCTGGGATCCCCAAAATCATGTTCTAGTGCTGTCCCCAACTAAAATACATCTTGGTCAACCAAGAGTCATCTGTTCTTTCTACCAATCGCCCCATGTGTTTTTATAAAATCTGTATGTACTGAACTTGTATGATGCTTTAAGCATTCTGTTTGATTAAATAATTAAGACACACAAATGACTCGAAGTCATAACTAGAGGGAGCCGGTCGTCAACATAACCTGACCAGAGGGAGCCGGTCGTCAGCATAACCTGACCAGAGGGGGCCGCTCGTCAACATAACCCGACCAGAGGGAGCCGGTCGTCAACATAACCCGACCAGAGGGAGCCGGTCGTCAACATAACCCGACCAGAGGGAGCCGGTCGTCAACATAACCCGACCAGAGGGAGCCGGTCGTCAACATAACCCGACCAGAGGGAGCCGGTCGTCAACATAACCTGACCAGAGGGAGCCGCTCGTCAACATAACCTGACCACAGGGAGCCGGTCATCAACATAACCTGACCAGAGGGAGCCGGTCGTCAACATAACCTGACCAGAGGGAGCCGGTCGTCAACATAACCTGACCAGAGGGAGCCGGTCGTCAACATAACCCGACCAGAGGGAGCCGGTCGTCAACATAACCCGACCAGAGGGAGCCGGTCGTCAACATAACCCGACCAGAGGGAGCCGGTCGTCAACATAACCCGACCAGAGGGAGCCGGTCGTCAACATAACCCGACCAGAGGGAGCCGGTCGTCAACATAACCCGACCAGAGGGAGCCGGTCGTCAACATAACCCGACCAGAGGGAGCCGGTCGTCAACATAACCCGACCAGAGGGAGCCGGTCGTCAACATAACCCGACCAGAGGGAGCCGGTCGTCAACACAACCCGACCAGAGGGAGTCCCCCCTCCGCTGCTGGACTTCGTAAATTCTGCCGTTCTGCTCCTGAAGTTTTCAGTAATAGTCTACAGATAGATAGACTAATAGACTAGTAATAGACTACACCATCAGTCTGCAACCTTTTCCAGTTGGAGTGCCAATTTATCTGACCATTTCTACCAATCTGCGTGCCAGTTATGATTTTCATATGCACATTTTACTGGAACAGTTTCATTTAATTTATAAGGAGTATCTCAAAATCATTGTCTGTGATTAATCTACAATCTATCTAAATGAAAATTATACAAATCTAAATAACTTTTATTGCCATTGCCAACTATGTAAAGATAGCCGACACAAAGCCAACAAATTAAAACATTGCATTCTGCAGGTAGAAAATATCCTGATAGAAATAAATATCCTAGAAATCACATTGGCTGCACATGGCCTGTCTACGACAAACTTGAAACATTGTATCAACTATCAACTGGGTCAGGAAACTCGGATAGCAAGCTTGCAACATTATATAAAATATTCTAGGCCCTCAGTTTCCTGCTCCAGTGAGTTCTGGACAGACACAGCTGTAGGCTATTTGTGCAAAGGATAAGAAGTACTCAGGTATTTTATGACATTTCCACTGGATCATAGAATTACGTTTTTCCCTTTAATGCTGAGTGGTTATCGAAAGGGTGAGAGCTGGAAATATTTTACGAAAATACTTTGAGGAACTATTGTCATTCGCAATTGATTTTGATTTTTTTGCATTTGATTGTGATTTTTACTTGCTGTTTTACTTTGAGGAACTATTGTCATTTTTAATTGATTTTGATTAGATTTTGTTTACTTGCTGTTTGGAGGTGAAGAAAAAGTTACTTTGAGAAGCTCCACAACTCATTAGTGGTGCAGCGTTAAGACAATGAGAAATACTATCAGACATCCCCAAATGGGCACATTCATAGGCCTACATTTGTGTGCCGGCCAGGTAGACTAGTCCTACTACTATATGTGTAATCAGGTGTGTGTGTCCTTACTCAACATTGACAGGAGTGTTTCAAACAAAAGACAACAAATAAATTGACAAAACTGGCGCATCTTGTAGGGTCAAGTCTGGGTGGTCTGCCATGGGCTGTTTCATTTAGTATCCGTAGGGGTCGGCATCGGGAATGATTGTATTTCCCCGTAGTATGTTGTACCGAAGTTGAATGACTGAAAGGGAGTGTAACTTTGATTATAATTGCACTTCCCTGAAGGAGGGAAATGAGGTACAACGCCTGTTTGTCCCCGCCTTTCCTGGGTCGGTGAAGAGCAGTATTAAATTTAAGGAATAAATCCAAGTCTCACTCTCATCACCTGTGGAAGGCGGGGCTTCCAGCGAGGCGTGGATTTGATGTTGTACTATGTTGTACCTAATTTCCCTCCTTCAGGGAACAGTAGTTACAGTCATAATGTTACCCTTGTCATATGATGAACTTCAACTTAAATACGGGATCTTGCTGTCGGACAGTTTTTTTGTATTCTGAAATGCACTCGAACTACGTATCATTTAGTGTCTCCTTATGTTACGCTGGGAAAACAGATTTCGTGGGCACAGAAATCCTAAATAATTTCAGAGTTTGCTAAATCCAATGGTTTTTAACAGAGTCATTTTATAATCCAAGATGGCGTAGCATTAAGACGTGTTTGTTGTAAATGGTTTGTTTTTTTTCAACCTTTTTTGTATATATTGCAATATATTTCAATCTTTTTCATTTAAAAAAATTTAATATACCTTCCGGCAACCCGCCTCACCCAATATGATACGGATCTGCTATATTTTTTAGACCTGTGATAGATAGAAAACACTATCTAAATCTACCAAGTTTACTTTGGGCACGCTTTTCATCCGGAGGTGAAAATAGTGCCCCCTACCCTAGTGAGGTTAACACCCCCGCCGTCCTACAATCCAAGCTAGATGCCCTCAATCTCACACAAATGATCAAGGAACCCACCAGGTACAACCCTAAATCCGTTAACCTGGATATATCCTGGAAGGATATTGACCTCATCCTTTCAGTAGGGGATGCCTGGTTGTTTTTTAATTGTAATTTCCTCACCACCTTAAATAAGCATGCCCCTTTCAAAAAATGTAGAACTAAGAACAGATATAGCCCTTTGTTCACTCCAGACCTGACTGCCCTCGGGCAGTACAAAAACAACCGGTGGAGTACTGCACTAGCATCGAATAGTCCCTGCGATATGCAACTTTTCAGAGAAGTCAGGAACCAATACACACAGTCAGTTAGGAAAGCAAAGGCTAGCTTTTTCAAACAGAAATTTGCATCCTGTAGCTCTAACTCCAAAACGTTTTGGGGACACTGTAAAGTCCATGGAGAATAAGAGTACCTCATCCCAGCTGCCTACTACACTGAGGCTAGGAAATACTGTCACCACCGATAACTCCACGATAATTAAGAATTTCAATAAGCCTTTCTCTATGGCTGGCCATGCTTTCCTCCTGGCTACCCCAACCCCGGCCAACAGCTCCCCCCCCCCAGCAGATACTTGCCCAAGCCTCCCCAGCTTCTCCTTCACCCAAATCCAGATAGCTGATGTTCTGAAAGAGTTGCAAAACCTGGACCTTTACAAATCAGCTGGGCTAGACAATCTGGACCCTCTCTTTCTAAAATTATCCACCGCCATTGTGGCAACCCCTATTACTAGTCTGTTCGACCTCTCTTCCGTATCGTCCGAGATTCCTGAAGATTGGAACGCTTCCGAGGTCATCCCCCTCTTTAAAGGGGGTGACACTAGACACAAAATATTACAGACCTATATCCATCCTGCCCTGCCGTTCTAAAGTCTTCGAAAGTCAAGTTAACAAACTCACTGATCACTGACCATTTTAAATCCCACCGTACCTTCTCCGCTGTGCAATCCAGTTTCCGAGCTGGTCACGGGTACACCTCAGCCTCGCTCAAGTTACTAAACGATATCATAACCGCCATCGATAAAAGACAGTACTGTGCAGCCGTCTTCATCAACCTGGCCAAGGCTTTCGACTCTGTCAATCACCATATTCTTATCGGCAGACTCAGTATCCTCGGTTTTTCTAATGACTGCCTCGCCTGGTTCACCAACTACTTCTCTGATGGAGTTCAGTGTGTCAAATCGGAGGGCCTGTTGTCCGGACCTCTGGCAGTCTCTATGGGGGTGCCACAGGGTTCAATTCTCAGGCTGACTCTCTGTATATATCAATGATGTAACTCTTGCTGTGGGTGTTTCTCTGATCCATCTCTACGCAGCCGACACCATTCTGTATACATCTGGCCCTTCTTTTGACACTGTGTTAACAAACCTCCATACGAGCTTCAACGCCATACAACACTCCTTCCGTGGCCTCCAACTGCTCTTATATGCTAGTAAAACTAAATGCATGCTCTTCAACCAATCGCTGCCCGCATCCACAAATGTGCATGTGTCAGCATATGGTCTCACAAGGGGTCTGAGGATCTCATCTCGGTACCTATTGGCAGTCAGGCTACCTCTGGCGAGCACATGGAGGGCTGTGCGGACCCACAAAGAAATGCCACCCCACACCTTGACTGGCCCATCGCCAAACCGGTCATGCTGGAGGATGTTGCAGGCAGCAGAACGTTCTCTACGGCGTCTCCAGACTCTGTCACGTCTGTCACATGTGCTCAGTGTGAACCTGCTTTCATCTGTGAAGAGCACAGGGCGCCAGTGGCGAATTTGCCAATCTTGGTGTTCTCTGGCAAATGCCAAACGTCCTGCACGGTGTTGGGCTGTAAGCACAACCCCCACCTGTGGACGTCGGGCCCTCATACCACCCTCATGGAGTCTGTTTCTGACCGTTTGAGCAGACACATGCACATTTGTGGCCTGCTGGAGGTCATTTTGCAGGGCGCTGGCAGTGCACCTCCTTGCACAAAGGCGGAAGTAGCGGTCCTGCTGCTGGGTTGTTGCCCTCCTACGGCCTCCTCCACGTCTCCTGATGTACTGGCCTGTCTCCTGGTAGCGCCTCCATGCTCTGGACACTACGCTGACAGACACAACAAACCTTTTTGCCACAGCTCGCATTGATGTGCCATCCTGGATGAACTGCACTACCTGAGCCACTTGTGTGGGTTGTAGACTCCGTCTCATGCTACCACTAGAGTGAGAGCACCGCCAGCATTCAAAAGTGACCAAAACATCAATCAGGAAGCATAGGAACTGAGAAGTGGTCTGTGGTCACCACCTGCAGAATCACTCCTTTTTTGGGGGTGTCTTGCTAATTGCCTATAATTTCCACCTTTTGTCTATTCCATTTGCACAACAGCATGTGAAATTTATTGTCAATCAGTGTTGCTTCCTAAGTGGACAGTTTGATTTCACAGAAGTGTGATTGACTTGAAGTTACATTGTGTTGTTTAAGTGTTACCTTTATTTTTTTGAGCAGTGTATAAATATACATTTAAGTCTTAGCTTTATTGACAACACTCAAATTGATACGGTCATTAACGCGGTTCTTCAATAATTACACATCATTCTTAATACTGTAGCTGTTTAGTTAAAGTCAAATGTTCAACTATCATCAGCTGATCCAGGAAATCATTTTCTGAATTCCAGTCACATAACAAACATCACGACATGCAACAACAACCAAAGTGCTTCTTCATTCATTACTCTGGTAAAGACAATTATGCCGTGCTCCACGTTGGATCCAACATCCCTAACAAATTGATGTGTATAATGTTATTGTCTGCTTGATTTATGTAACAGTATAACTTTACGTCGTCCCCTCGCCCCGACACGGGCGCGAACCAGGGACCCTCTGCACACATCAACAACAGTCACCCACGAAGCATCGTTACCCATCGCTCCACAAAGGCCGCGGCCCTTGCAGAGCAAGGGGAAACCCTACTTAAGTCTCAGAGCAAGTGACGTAACTGATTGAAATGCTACTAGCGCGTACCCGCTAACTAGCTAGCCATTTCACATCCGTTACATTTACAGTAGGGTCTCTTTAGTCTGTTTGCACACAGAGATACTTAGCTCATTATTTGTGGTGAACTGTTCTTTGATATATAGGCTATTGTACAACACACATATGCTCTAGTATGTCTGTAGTTATTGAGGTTCGGTGAAGTTATGGGTCCTACAGTAGGTCTATGTTATTGTTAGGTGAAGTTATGGGTCCTACAGTAGGTCTATGTTGTTGTTAGGTGAAGTTATGGGCCAATTTGTTAAACACTTAATGTACAAACCCTCAGTTTCAGGCTGATGGCAAAGCTAGCTAAAGAGCATTTTACTGGTTAAAGTGTTTTATAAGTATAAAGCAGTTGATTTGCGGCAATAACACAAACATATTAAGCAGGAGATTCAAACGAGTGTTACAGTTATTATCCAAAAGTAATGTGAAATGCACTCATAAACAACCTGGAAATGGAGGCTATTTTTGCTGTCAGCCTATGAGAACTGCCCTGGGTTTTCCCCCACGGTGGTGAATTAGTGAATAGACACAGAGCTTAATGTGAGTTTCCTTCAGTAGCACTCCTGATCTTGCGCTGTAATATTCAGACTACATTGTGGAAAACTAAAATCTTTGCTCACCATTTTTGCTCCAGGCAGATATATTACATCCATAACTAGTGGTTTCCTCATTAGCAGGGAGGTGTTTCTGCAATCAAATTGTGTGTGCATCGCCCTCGTGCTGCAATTTTAGCAAACACAGAAAGGGACCTTTTTGGAGATCGAAGGTCGTCTGGTACACTGCTTAGGTTTGACTGTCTTAAGACAATTGTAAAATAATTTAACAGACCTCTGGGCATCACCTTGTACCTCAAATAAACAGTGGATTTCTGCTGTTGTGGCCCTTTAACCGTCTGACTTTGTTGTTCACACAGGAGAGAGACGGGACTATCGTGGATCCTCTGGGGAGTCTCAACTACATCATGACGCTGCCGAGGCAGAGAAGAGTCTCTCCACGTCAGAACTCCTCCAGAAACACCAGCAGAGACCGACAGGAAAGAAACCTCACCGCTGCTCTGACTGTGGGAAGAGATTCACCTCCTCATCAGGCATTAAAATTCATCAGAGATTCCACACAGGAGAGAAACCTTATTGCTGTGGTCAATGTGGGAAGAGATTTACCTCCTCATCATGCATTAAAATTCATCAGAGAATTCACACGAGAGAAACCATATGGCTGTGCTCAATGTGGGAAGAGTTTTGTTAATTCTAGCGATCTGACTGCACACCAAAGAACACACACAGGAGAGAAACCATATGGCTGTGCTCAATGTGGGAAGAGTTATTTTACATCTAGCGATCTGACTGCACACCAGAGAACACACACAGGAGAGAAACCGTATAGCTGTGATCAATGTAGGAAGAGTTTTTTTACATTTGGCTCTCTAACAATACACCAGAGAACACACACAGGAGAGAAACCTTATAGCCGTGATCAATGTGGGAAGAGTTATTGTCAATCTGGCCAACTGACAGTGCACCAGAGAACACACACGGGAGAGAAACCATATAGCTGTGATCAATGTGGGAGGAGTTTTAGTACTTCTAACTATCTGACAGTACACCAGAGAACACACACAGGAGAGAATCCGTTATGTGATCAATGTGGGAAGAGTTTTACTACTTCTAGCTATCTAACTATACACCTTAGAACACACACAGGAGAGAAATCTTATAGCTGTGATCGATGTGGGAAGAGTTTTACTCAGCAAAACAGCCTGAATATACACAAGTGGACACACACAGGGGAAGGGATACTTCCCTTCCCCTGTGTCTCAGATCTCTGATTAAACATAAAATACATCAAGGAGTTGTTTCATGATATCAATGAAATAATGTCACAATGTAGAATGTTTAAACATTGTAGGAGGAGTGTGTAATGATGTCATAATGTAGAATGTTTTAACATTGTAGTAGGAGTATTTTCATGATGTCACAATGTAGAATGTTTTAACATTGTAGTAGGAGTATTTTAATGATGTCACAATGTAGAACCCTAAACGTTTGCCCCCTGTTCTATTGATTTCAACATGATATGGATATTGGCCTCAGGGGGAAAATCCAGGCTCTGAATTGGAAGAGTACTATTTATGAGTTTATCAGAAAGTGACTAACAAAAAACGAGTTGTCCTCTAACCAGGGATGTACACATTATTCCCAGATTCCGTGTGGTTTTTGAGCTGTTAGTTTTAACAGGACGTGCAACTTCATCTCCATCCTGTCACACAAATTATTTTAGCATGATATCGATTAGTTTTGACAAATAAGTGTTGCGTTCCTTTGTTTAGCGACCCCTACATTTAAATGCATCACTGCAACATGTAGCTGACTGTCTTCTGCAGGTTGTCCTGTAACCAGTGAGGTAAAATATATCTCCCATTTCCACGTGTTTTTTTTAGTTGTTAGTTTCAACAGCAAGTACAACCTGATTTCCCCCCTAATCGATATCAGTGATTTATTGCTACTTGTAAAAACAACAGCATTTCTTGTGCTTGTGCAGTTTATAAGGAGCTTGTTTAAAAAAAATACAAGAAATATGATTGTTGTGGCAGATGTTTGTGTAAATAGCACATGTTATGTTTAGGTTTTCAATTTATCCCAAACTGTTTTTGCATATTGGTTATTGATTTGGACACGTTAAAACTGTGTTTTGACATTGAGGCTATCCCACCTAGCACAATGTAATTGAAAAGTCGTTGAAAATAAGACTATGCAACCAAATATTTTTTATTATACCATGCCTTACCATTAAGTTAATTATTGACAATACATATTAACAAAGGGGTGTCCATTTGGTTTTGATCGTTCATATTTACAATTCATGTAACCTTTGGTAATCATAATTATTTATGCAACCAACTGACAATTTTCGGGTATAATTATATTGACATTGTTGCCCTTCTTTTAGAATAGCAGGGTTAATTCTTAGATGTGCCAACCCAAATGTACTAGAGCATGACATTGGGGACTGGGCCCCGATCCAACAACATGCCTGTTGAGTGAACCCTGAAAAGAGAGAGAAGCTCCGCAGTGAGGTGGAAAGTTACTATGGTTATTGCAGGAGTTGCCTCTTGAAATCAGACATGTCTGTGGTAAGAACAACTTGGTCGCTCATTGTTTCAAGGGTGGGCAGTCATAGTTTTGCGTTTAGCCATTGCGTTGCTATGGATCCGACATGAAAACGAGAGTTCTAGAAGCTAGTGAGTTTTAGGAAGACGAGAGTTCTAGAAGCTAGTGAGTTTTAGGAAGACGACAGTTCTAGAAGCTAGTGAGTTTTAGGAAGACGACAGTTCTAGAAGCTAGTGAGTTTTAGGATTATATAGAAAGAAAAAGGAGAAAAAAATAATACGATTGTATATTATTATTTAGAAATACGTGTTTTTTCTTGTTTTTAATTGTTTGCAGCCAGTAGACACCATGTTTATATTGTAGAAGGTGAAGCATTGTAGTTGATTATATTGAGAAATGGAAGTTGTTTTCTGTTGGTGGTGAGCAAACTTGTCCAACAAAAATTATAGGATTTATTTGTTATTTTAAGGGGAAAGGTGTTCCAGGCTTTGGTTTTTCCATTTATGTTTTGAGGTTGTTCGTTAGCACGTAGGGCGCACTGATTGGTGTCACCTTGCTAGTCAGTATGTGTTACACCTGTGCTGGCTTGTCCATCTCGTTAGTGGGAAGGTGTTTCACCTGAGCTGGTCCAAGTTCTATTTAAGAGTGTCTGGGCCAGTGCTCCAGTTGTCTTGATAGATGTGGAGAGTCAACACCATTAGTTGCTCCCCCTTTTTGGTTTACTTCCTGTCTTTAAGTTTGGTGTCAGTTTTTCTTTTGTTTGCCTCTTCTTGGGCAGATTTAGTGGGTCTCATGGTGGGTGTCTTTTAGGTCCCAGTTGTTGTTACTAGTCAACTTTCAGTGGACACTGAGAGCAAAACTGCAACATTATGTTATAATACTTTTATTGCATCAAATGGTTGTTTTATGCAACAGAATAGAGGGTTCTTAGAACTATTGTGTCTGTGTGTTCTACTGAGGATGGGCCTCTGGGAGAAAACATTGACAGGAGATTTACAATGTCTTTTGGGTGATAAAACCTAAAGAGACCGCATTCCAAAGTATGAGTTAATGTTTCTGTTCTATATGGTACCAGGGAGAGATGACCTCAGGGCCAGACCCTGGTCTCTACACAAAGAGTACTGCTTTTACAGCAGATACTGTCTGCTGTGAATTATAAGTATCTTTCATACAAATCTTAACCTTGTGACCAGTTCTATACATCTGTTGTTGGTCATGTAGGTTGAAAGGTTGGTATCTTGGATGTAAAAGACTTTTGTACTTTTGTATCGTGGCTCTCAACGAATCATCTGGGGGTGATTTGTCGACCAGCCATCATTATCGTAGAGCACTCAATTGATTCACTTTGTATGTGCACGTTGTATTGACCTGCTCCCTTATTAATAAGTGAATAAAGATTTAGTTTAAGAATATCTCTGACTTGTGTGATAAGTTTGTCTCATTTGATATGAAAGAAATTAACCACTTTTGGGGATGTTAATCTTCACTTGGTGACCGCTCCTGATGACCTGGGTAAATGGTGCACCAGGGATCCCTCAAACTTGGGATCTCAGGGAGACTGGGAATGGAGCAGATGGACCCACCTTTGATCTGAGACGCAGCGAGCCGAGTGGATACCACATCTCAAACGTAGTTTAAAAAAAAAAGAGGTGAGCGAACCATGCAAATTGTAGTTTTTAGAAAAGCCTCGTAGGCTCTGAGTGTGTATTCCTGTGTGAGGGGGGCACCTTGAAGGTGTAAACAGGGCCCAGTCAGTGGAGGAGGATCTGAGAGTCAGTCGACTCAAAGACACTCTGAGTGTGTATTCCTGTGTGGAGGTGTAAACAGGGCCCAGTCAGGAGGCTCTGAGTGTGTATTCCTGTGTGGAGGTGTAAACAGGGCCGAGTCAGGAGTCTCTGAGTGTGTATTCCTGTGTGGAGGTGTAAACAGGGCCCAGTCAGGAGGCTCTGAGTGTGTATTCCTGTGTGAGGGGGGTCACCTTGGAGGTGTAAACAGGGCCCAGTCAGGAGGCTCTGAGTGTGTATTCCTGTGTGAGGGGGGCTCCTTGGAGGTGTAAACAGGGCCCAGTCAGGAGGCTCTGAGTGTGTATTCCTGTGTGAGGGGGGCTCCTTGGAGGTGTAAACAGGGCCCAGTCAGGAGGCTCTGAGTGTGTATTCCTGTGTGGAGGTGTAAACAGGGCCCAGTCAGGAGGCTCTGAGTGTGTATTCCTGTGTGGAGGTGTAAACAGGGCCCAGTCAGGAGGCTCTGAGTGTATTCCTGTGTGGAGGTGTAAACAGGGCCCAGTCAGGAGGCTCTGAGTGTATTCCTGTGTGGAGGTGTAAACAGGGCCCAGTCAGGAGGCTCTGAGTGTGTATTCCTGTGTGGAGGTGTAGACAGGGCCCAGTCAGGAGGCTCTGAGTGTGTATTCCTGTGTGAGGATGGCACCTTGGAGGTGTAAACAGGGCCCAGTCAGGAGGCTCTGAGTGTTTATTCCTGTATTTTCCCAGTATGAGAGGAGTTGCTAGATTTATTGAATAAGCCTTTTTCCATAAAGTTAGTGAACCAAGGTGGCTGACTAGCTGTTGATGTTGAAGAAGCGTCCCGTCCACTAGATTATACGTCACAGTGGCAGAATCACCTGAAAGACGCACTTCGCCATCTGCTGACTGGAGTTGGTATCGCAGTTGAGAAAATACTTTCAGACAAAAAGCGACTGCCTCTAAAAACCAACGACTCCCTTTGAAAACGGGCTATGTGGCATCAGAAACAATTATTATAGTGTAAAAATGTACTACAAAGTGCAGCTAAATAGAATAACTTTGGTCATACCCACTCAGCCCGTGACGTCCAAGGACGTTGAATTATGGGCCATATCAGGTCTGTCTGTTGTGGCCGCTATTTCGCCCCAAAATACTAATCCCAAATTTGGCTGTGTGTAACTATGTAAATGTCTCTCAGACAAGGTGAGTTTTATCAATATACACTCTAAAAAGTAAAGGTTCCTCGAGTATCCTTTAGGGGTTCTTCAAATGGAAACTGTGAGGGAACCCCTAAATGTTACTTGAAGAACCTTTTGTGGGAACGCCCATAAGTTATTTGAAGAACCCCTTATCATGGTTCCTCGAAGAACCTTTTGGGGTAAATTTTTTAAACTCCCTGTCCACCCTCCCTCCATTATAAAAACATATTTTAATAATAACAATATTGATTTAAATAATTAATTAATTGTATATTAAATTTACCAAACAATTTACCAAAAAAAAACACATTACAAAATTGCAACATTTCTGCAGACATGTCAGACCATAATAAATAATACATTTACTTTGTATAGTGCTTTTAATGACATTTAAAAATACATAAATAATGATGTACAATAAAAACAACATACATTAAAAATGAATCATAGGTAAACTAACAATATTGTAGACTTGATGCTAAATACAGATATTTCAGCTTTAGTGTGTATATCATATCCACCTAGTTATGTTAGGAAGTTTGCCATCTTTATGACCGGCCCTGGTAACTTCACCCCAACTTCTCTTATCCGAACACAGTAACTTAACAACATAAGCGTTTTTCTGACATTTTTGGGGAAATTGAAGGAAAATAAAAAATACAGCCCTAGCAGAGCCCCATTTCGCATGGGGACGTCCTCGAGGGCGTGGATGTTCTCCCCCATCAAAGGCCAGCGGGATTTCACTCTCATGGTGAAATGGATTTCCACCGATGTGCAGTAAAGGAGTGAAGAGCCGTGAAATCTGTGTCAACAAAAGTAAGAAAAGATTAATACACATACAATTAACAAAGAACATAAATGTTCAGCTGTAGTTTTATATAAGTATGCACACCTATGTTTATGAAGAAACAGATGATTGGTGCATAGGCATACCTTGTCACAGACATAAAGGCCACTCGGGTCCTCATTGAAGAGGTAGGGCAAGAGCAGAATCACTGCTGTGGTCTCCAGTCCTCGTAAAGTAAAGCAATGATCTTACTACACTTGCTAATTTTATTACAAAATACATAAGAGAAAGGGAAGGAATAAGAGCAAATACCTCTTCTGTATTGTCCTTCAGGGACTGTCAAAATAGCAGGATGATGTCCTCACCCCTGCCTCGCCTCTCTACCTCTGATAGTCCTTGAATTATCTTTTTGTCTATATCCATTCCATGGACTTGATTCATTTCTGAGAAGATCTGAAAAGATAATTTGCATACATTTGTATGCTAATAATGTCAGTTTGTATTGACTGCTATGTAGGTTAAATGTACACTTCAAATGCAGCTGTCCTACAACATATCTGTACCTTCTTCTTGATCCCAATTGCATTGTGTCCATGTTCTGTCCTATAAGAATTTCAAAGGAAGAGAAAATGTGTCAAAGAATAGTCTTACAAGCATTAAAACATATATATTAAATACATATTGAAAGATAAATGGCATCGACATACAATGTAATGTAAAATAGAAGAACATTTTGGAGAAGCACTAGCCATAACAGTACTGCCATACACGCCTAATATCACATTTCAAGATATCTTTGTTCACAAATTGTTCAATATTTTATCAGGCTGACTTGAAAGATTATACGCAACATTCTGCTGCGTGGCAATACTGTGTTTGGATTCTGAAGGGCATTTATACAAAAGAGGTAGTCTAGACACTGTATTAATACCATTATGCATTTGAATCCCATCTACAGCCACCATCTAAGATATTAATTTCCCTCCACAAGGGGGCGTACACGTAACGTTTCCAAAATGGGATAGTATTGTCCATGTAACGTTTCCAAAATGGGATAGTATTGTCCACGTTAGCTAGTTCATTCTCACAAAAGTGAGAACTGCTCTAGATTGGTAACTTACGTTAATGAGTGTAAAGCCATGTTGGCTTTATGGAAACGATATACAATATATGGGAAAGAATATAGTTCAGGGAAATAATCCAAACCTAGTTGTGCCTAGTTAGGACATAACGTTACCTAGCTAGATAACGGTACTGTACTATAGCTCATACAACGTCGACGGTCAAACCCGGCTTTCTAATATTTACGGTAATTAACTATAGAAACGTTATGGAAGGTATTCACAGAAAACTATCATTGTCTTCGTTATTCATTATTAGTATGTTATATTATAATAATAAATTATTTCGAGACATATTCAGAGCCAAACATCAACCCAACTTAACCTTTTTAAACTTGTTGTCGCATCCAAACTTGTCACCATCGTTTTCAGTTGTAATTGCGAAGTTCCCGGAAGAAGTCCAGCAACAACGGAGGTTCCTCGATGAACCCACCTTCTAACAAGTTCTTTGAAGAACCTTTTGGGGCTGTTTTTCATTGACCAAGAACCCTACGGTTCTTAGGGGATCTGAGAACAACTCCAGTTGAACCCTTCATTTTTAGAGTTGTAGTCGGCTCTATTTACTCTCAGATTCAAACATGATGATTAGCATCAACGATCAAGTCAGCTGCTGCTGCTCCAATACAGTATGAGGTGAGACAGTGAACTGATGTTGAACCGGGCAGTCAGCTGCTGCTGCTCCAATACAGTATGAGGTGAGACGGTGAACTGACGTTGAACTGGGCAGTCAGCTGCTGCTGCTCCAATACAGTATGAGGTGAGACGGTGAACTGATGTTGAACTGGGCAGTCAGCTTCTAGTTATTCTAGTCTTCTAGTGAGGTGTCAAAACAACAGGAAATCACTCTAGACACAGTTCCTCTGAAGTAGATCACTGGTTCCCTGAATTGGTCCAAGCTCCTTTGGCCTGTCTGCCGAGAGGGTGTGTCTAGAGCTAGTCTGGAGATAAATCAGATCCAGCCTGAACTGTGTGATGTAGTAGGGAGTTGTAGTTTCTCTAGAGATAAATCAGATCCAGACTGAACTGTGTGATGTAGTAGAGAGTTGTAGTTTCTCTAGAGATAAATCAGATCCAGCCTGAACTGTGTGATGTAGTAGGGAGTTGTAGTTTGGGATAGTATTAGCGATAAATCAGACCCAGCCTGAACAGTGATGTAGTAGGGAGTTGTAGTTTCTCTAGAGATAAATCAGATCCAGACTGAACTGTGTGATGTAGTAGGGAGTTGTAGTTTCCAACAGGACTATTCTGCATAGTTTAGCGCATAAAACGTAATTAACTACAATGACCTTCAACAGGCTAGGGACGTCCCAAGGATGTATCTCTACCTGAAAATAGATGATCTAAGTGACCAGTCATAAAGCCTTATTTACTTTAATGAACTACTAAAATAGTGATTTTGTCAGAGCACAGACAGCAGCTCTACACTTTATTGACTGACTGATCCATTCATCCTTCCATCCCTCCTCAGCCTTCCTCTCCTCTGAAGACCCAGTGAAGGTGGAGCTCAGTCAGAGAGCTGTTGAGGGACTGGTTAGGAAGAACACTTCTACAGCCAGAGAGGTGAGAGGTCACACTGGTTAAGATGGTAAATATTTATGTCCCCTTAGCGGTTCATCACGTCAGCAAAAGGAAATATGTTCCATAATCCATGTTTATTTACATTAGTGCAAATTGTCCACAGATATTGGTGTAATTTCTCACCCCTTTTGGCTGTATGAAAGTTAATTTCTCCTCAGGAACACACATTTGTTCTTTGATATTATGAAGGTAATTTGTGTCAAATGTACTTTTCCCCACTCATTCACCTCATCTCTTTACATTGCTTATTTATATTCAGTGGCCTGACTGCATCCAGACTGTCAAAGGCCCATCCTGGTAGATCTGAACCTAATGCAGCTTGGAGTGATCAGATGACAGAAGTCACATTTAGGTGCCAGGTGTAACTGAGGCCATAGATGCTCCATATCCATTACTTTGAGTGTTTTATATAATATGACTAAATGTGTTTCTGTGTTGCAGGGACAATCAAGAAATGGAACAATAAGGCAACAGAACATGACATAATCAGAGCTGTGGGAGACCACCTCAAGCCCCTGGTAGAGCCGGGGGTGGTGTTTACCACTCCACCACGCCTTCAGCAGGCTGGAGAAGTGATACTGTTTTTCATACTAAGAGGGACCAAGAGTCTGTTGATTGGTCATTGGGTTCATTTGTTGAAATCAAATCAACCTTTATTTATACAGCACATTTCAGACATGATGCAACACAATGGCTTCACAGTGGGGGGGGAAATGAAAATAAACAAAAATATTTGGTACACAACAAACAGAAGACTAACAACTGAAAGACTAATGGACATTCTAAGGAAATACCATTGATTAAAATATTAATTGGATGCAATATCCAACCCAAAATATAAGCTTGTTTTTTAGGAGGGGCTCTGAAAGACACTATGGGGGTGTCCACTGAAAGTTGACTAGTAACAACAACTGGGACATAAAAGACACCCACCATGAGACCCACTAAATCTGCCCAAGAAGAGAAAAACTAAAGAAAAACCCACATCAAACTTAAAGACAGGAAGTCCCAGTCCCCAATGCTCTAGTACATTTGGGTTGGCACATCTGAGAATGAACCCTGATATTCTAAAAGAAGGGCAACAACGTCAATATAATATTATAGTACCCGAAAATTGTCAGTTGATTGTCTACATAATTGATTACTAAATGTTACATGAATTGTAAATATGAAATATCAAAACCAAATGTTTGTTAACCTGATGAGGACAGAGGGCGCTGTTTTCACTTTGGGGGAAAAACGTGCCCAATTTAAACGGCCTCGTACTCAATTCTTGCTCGTACAATATATGCATATTATTATTACTATTGGATAGAAAACACTCTCTAGTTTCTAAAACCGTTTGAATTTTGTCTGTGAGTAAAACAGAACTCATTTGGCAGCACATTGACCAGGAAGTGGAAAGTCTGAAAATGATGCTCTGTTCAAGGGCCTGCCTATAAATGGGCATGATACGTATGGGTATACATGCACGTCATACACCTTCCCCTAGATGTCAAGAGGAAGTGAGAGAAGAAATTAAGTGTTTATCTTGGTCTGAGGTGGAATTAATCCTCTTGGCACGACGAGTCATCCATTTCCTGTTTTCTGGAAAGCGCGAAGATGGACCTGGAATTGCCTTCTGAAAAGCTGTCGTTATAGGAGACTACTATCTCCGGCTTTGATTTTATTTGATACATGTCACAATATCATCGTAAACGATGTTTTTTCAATATAGTTTTATTAGATTATTGAAATTTTTTCGGGACGTTAGGCGTGTTGCGTTGTGTGCCTTTGTTCAGAAAGGAGAGCTTCGCGCCACTTGGCTAGTGCGCTTGCTAATTCAAGAGGGAAAAACGATGTTCTAAATCCAAACAACGACTGTTCTTGACAAAGGACCCATTGTACAACATTCTGATGGAAGATCACCAAAAGTAGGACCCATTTTGTGATGCTATTTCATATATCTGTCGAACTGTGTACTAGTAGTTTTGCGCCCAGGTTTTGGCCACTCTCTCACTATAACATAAGCCTTATGTCGTAATGAAGATATTTTTAGAATTCTAACACTGCGATTGCATTAAGAACTAGTGTATCTATAATTTCCTATACAACATGTATTTTTTTGTAATGTTTATGAATAGCTATTTGGTCAGAATAGGTGAGAGTCTAATAGAAATATCCGCACATTCTGGGAAAAAGAAGCTACGTTAGCATAATGGATAACCACTGATTTCAGCTCTAAATATGCACATTTTCGAACAAAACATAAGTGTATGTATAACCTGATGTTATAGGACTGTCATCTGAGGAAGGTTTATGAAGGTTAGTGAAAATTTATATATTTTTCTGGTTTATTCGCTAACGCTAACGTGCCTATTGCTATCGCGCCTTGATGAATGAATGCGGTTGTGTGGTAGGCTATTGTAGTAAGCTAATATAATGCTATATTGTGTTTTCGCTGTAAAACACTTAAATCTGAAATATTGGCTGGATTCACAAGATGCTTGTCTTTCATTTGCTGTACACGATGCATTTTTCAGAAATGTTTTATGATGAGTATTTAGGTATTCCACGTTGGTCTCTATAATTACTCTGGCTGCTTCGGTGCTATTTTTGACGGTAGCTGTGATGGTAGCTGCAATGTAAAACTGATTTATACCTCAAATATGCACATTTTTCGAACAAAACATAGATTTATTGTATAACATGTTATAAGACTGTCATCTGATGAAGTTGTTTCTTGGTTAGTTTGGTTGGTTCTTGGTTAGTTAGGTTGGCTTTGTGCATGCTACCTGTGCTGTGAAAAATGTCTGTCCTTTGTATTTGGTGGTGAGCTAACATAAATATACGTGCTGTTTTCGCTGTAAAACATTTGAAAAATCGGACATGTTGGCTGGATTCACAAGATGTGTACCTTTCATTTGCTGTATTGGACTTGTTAATGTGTGAAAGTTAAATATTTCTAAAAAATATATTTTGAATTTCGCGCTCTGCCTTTTCAGTGGAATGTGGGAGGAGTTCCGCTGGCGTTAATATGGTTAATATGTATTGTATGTATAATATAGAACATAAAGTAATATGTATAAATCACTGATATCGATTAGGGGGGAAATCAGGATGTACGTGATGTTGAAACTAACACAACTAAAAAACACATGGAAATGGGAGATATATTTCACCTCACTGGTTAGAGGACAACCTGCAGAAGACAGTCAGCTACATTTGGGAGTGATGCATTTAAATTTAGGGGTCAATAAACAAAGGAATGCAACACTTATTTGTCATCACTCATCGATATCACGTTGAAATCAAGTGTGTGAGAGGAGGGAGATGAGGTTGCACGTCCTGTTAAAACTAACAGCTCAATAACCACACGGAATCTAGGAATAATGTGAACATCCCTGGTTAGAGGACAATTTGTAGAAAACAGATCGCTACATTTAGAAGTATTCCATTTTGATTCAAGTGGGTCACCAACGTGTTAACTGTAACACAGCTCTTTTTGTGTCAGTCACTTTTTGTTAAATCACATAAATAGTACTCTTTTCATTCAGAGCCTGGATTTTTCCCAAGGCTAATATCCATATCACGCTGAAATCAATTCAATTAGGGTTCTACATTGTGAAACTCCTTAAAATACTTATACTACAATGTTAAAACATTCTACATTGTGACATTAATTCATTGATATCACAAAATAACTCCTTCATGTATGTATTTTCTGATGTTTGATCAGAGATCTTTTATCAGAGTATCTCTTGTCACACTGATCACAGCTATAAGATTTCTCTCCTGTGTGTGTTCTCTGGTGTATAGTCAGATTGCTAGATGCAGCAAAACTCTTCCCACTGACCACAGCTATACGATTTCTCTCCTGTGTGTGTTCTCTGGTGTAATGTCAGCTGGCCAGATCGACCAAAACTCTTCCCACATTGACCACAGCTATAAGATTTCTCTCCTGTGTGTATTATCTGGTGTAGAGTCAGATCTCTAGATGCACCAAAACTCTTCCCACATTGACCACAGCTATAAGATTTCTCTCCTGTGTGTGTTCTCTGGTGTTGAGTCAGATTGCCAGATGTAGTAAAACTCTTCCCACATTGATCACAGCTATAAGGTTTCTCTCCTGTGTGAGTTCTCTGGTGCACTGTCAGATTGCTAAATTGACCAAAACTCTTCCCACATTGATCACAGCTATAAGGTTTCTCTCCTGTGTGTATTCTCTGGTGTTGAGTCAGACTGCTAGATGTAGTAAAACTCATCCCACATTGATCACAGCTATAAGGTTTTTCTCATGTGTGTGTTCTCTGGTGTACTGTCAGATGGCTTGATATAGTAAAACTCTTCCCACATTGATCACAGCTATAAGGTTTCTCTCCTGTGTGTATTCGCTGGTGTATTTTAAGTTCTGACAAAGATTTGCAACCTTTCCCACAGTCAGAGCAGCAATGAGATTTCTTCCCTGTGGGTCTCTGCTGGTGTTTCTTGAGGTGTTCTGATGTGGAGAGACTCTTCTCTGCCTCGTCAGCATCATGAGGTTGTTGAGGCTCCCCAGAGGATCCACGATAGTCCCGTCTCTCTCCTGTGTGAACAACAAAGTCAGACAGATGATTAAAGGCCCACAACAGCGGTAATTCACTGTAAAAGGTGATGCCAACAGCATAGCCATGATGTTGTACAACAATTGATGTCTGTAATGAATGTTAAAATTATTTAACAATTGTCTTAAAAGGAGCAAGAAGTCATATTTTGTCTTGTTTTCACATTAGTAGTAACATCTAAGATTGAAGACTATAAATAAGTTATTCATGTTGTTAAAACTCTAAGCAGTGTGCCAGACGACTTTTGGTCTCCAATACAGGACCCTTTCTGTGTTTAATAAAATTGCGGCACGAGGGCGATGCAAATGCAATTTGGTTGTAGAAACTCCTCCCTGCTAATGAGGAAACCACTAGTTATGGATGTAGTATATCTGGTAATGAGGAAACCACTAGTTATGGATGTAGTATATCTGGTAATGAGGAAACCACTAGTTATGGATGTAGTATATCTGGTAATGAGGAAACCACTAGTTATGGATGTAGTATATCTGCTAATGAGGAAACCACTAGTTATGGATGTAGTATATCTGGTAATGAGGAAACCACTAGTTATGGATGTAGTTTATCTGCTAATGAGGAAACCACTAGTTATGGATGTAGTATATCTGGTAATGAGGAAACCGATAGTTATGGATGTAGTATATCTGGTAATGAGGAAACCACTAGTTATGGATGTAGTATATCTGGTAATGAGGAAACCACTAGTTATGGATGTAGTATATCTGGTAATGAGGAAACCACTAGTTATGGATGTAGTATATCTGGTAATGAGGAAACCACTAGTTATGGATGTAGTATATCTGGTAATGAGGAAACCACTAGTTATGGATGTAGTATATCTGCTAATGAGGAAACCACTAGTTATGGATGTAGTATATCTGGTAATGAGGAAACCACTAGTTATGGATGTAGTATATCTGGTAATTTTCCACAATGTATTCTGAATATTACAGCGCAAGATCAGAAGTGCTACTGAACGAAACTCACATTAACCTCTGGTGTCTATTCACTAATTCACCACCATGGGGGAAAACTCAGGGGAGTTCCCATAGGCTGACAGCAATAATAGCCTCCATTTCCAGGTTAGAGTGCATTTCACACTACTTTGGATTATAACTGTAAGGCTCGTTTGAATGTCCTGATTGATATAATGTTTGTGTTATTGTCTAAAATGTACTACTTTATATTTAAAAACGACTTCAACCAGTAAAATGCTCTTTGGCTCCATCAGCCTGACAATGAGGGTTTGTACACTAAGTGTTGAACAAATTGCCCCATAACACCTAACAACAACATAGACCAACTGTAGGACCCGTAACTTCACCTAACAACAACACAGACCTACTGTAGGACCCATAACTTCACCTAACAACAACATAGACCTAGGACTATAAATCATTTAATATTTCAGGTGAAACATGGAAACTAAAATGTCTTTGTCATGACATTTCATAACCTGATCACCAGATAATTTGGTGAATAATCCCACTAGGCTACTCTGTAATGTGTTGTCATTTTAAATGTCCTGAATTAAGGAAAATAGCTGTGTGTGTTGTACAATAGCCTATCCATCAAGGAACAGTTCTCTACACATTATGAGCAAAGTATCTCTGTGTCCAAACAGACTAATGAGACCCTACAGTAAATCAAGAAGACAATAACATTGTAAACATCAATTTGTTAGGGATGTTGGATCCAACGTGGAGCACGGCATAACTGTCTTTACCAGAGTAATGAATGAAGAAGCACTTTGGTTGTTGTTGCATGTCGTGATGTTTGTAATTTGACTGTCAAAATTGTCCGACAGCAAGATCCAGAATTTACGTTGAAGTTTATCATAACCTGACTATAACTACTGTTCCCCGAAGGAGGGAAACTAGGTTTTCATAATGCTGACCCAAACGGATACTAAATGAAACGGCCCCTGGCAGACCACCCAGACCTGACCCCGCAAGATACGCCAGTTTTGTCAATTTATTAAATTGTCTTTCATTTGAAACACTCCTGTCAATGTTGAGTAAGGATGCACACCTGATTGCGCATATAGAAGTAGGACTAGTCTACCTGGTTACACATATAGAAGTAAGACTAGTCTACCTGGTTACACATATAGAAGTAGGACTAGTCTACCTGGTTACACATATAGAAGTAGGACTAGTCTACCCGACAACACATATAGAAGTAGGACTAGTCTACCTGGTTACACATATAGAAGTAGGACTAGTCTACCTGGTTACACATATAGAAGTAGGACTAGTCTACCTGGTTACACATATAGAAGTAGGACTAGTCTACCTGGTTACACATATAGAAGTAGGACTAGTCTACCTGGTTACACATACAGAAGTAGGACTAGTCTACCTGGTTACGCATATAGAAGTAGGACTAGTCTACCTGGTTACACATATAGAGGTAGGACTAGTCTACCTGGTTACACATATAGAAGTAGGACTAGTCTACCTGGCTACACATATAGAAGTAGGATTAGTCTACCTGGTTACACATATAGAAGTAGGATTAGTCTACCTGCCTATAAATGTGCCCATTTGGGGATGTCTGATAGTACTTCTCATTGTCTTAACGCTGCACCACTAATGAGTTGTGGAGCTTCTCAAAGTAATTTTTTCTTCACCTCAAACAGCAAGTAAACAAAGTCTTAATGAAATCAATTGCGAATGACAATAGTTCCTCAAAGTATTTTCGTAAAATATTTCCAGCTCTCGCCCTTTCACCATTCGGCACTTGAGTGGTTACATTTCTCCTTCCCCCATCCCTCTGCTGTTTACCAAACCAAGTCTCTGGGCAGCCATTTTGTTGCTGTTTAAAAAAAAACACACAACCCAGCAATCTGCAGTTCATACAATAATGTCATTCCACCACTGTTGTGGTAATGAAATGATTATGGGGTTGGAGAAATGTAACTAGAGACAGACAGACCTATGGATGCAAGGACTGACCATCCATGATATCAACATTATAATTTTAACCATGTTGAGGCGATACAGTGTTGATTTACATTGTTTCTAAACATTGGAGTAAAAAAAGCTTTTTTGTTGTTCTGATGGGGTACAACAGTTGAACTAAGCTCATGAGGCATGTGTTATATTCTTCAATAATCAATGGCTATAAATAAAACATTTAAAAGTCACAATATGGATGTAGCAATTGCAGATTTCCGCTTTAACACCAAACATCAGTTCAACAACTGCAGAGTTTGTACCTCTGTTTTTAAGACAGTACTTACTAGTGGTAATCAGGGAACATTTTCTCAAAACCATCTTATGGCTAAATTCATCGTTAGAACCATTGGATGCTTTAAGATGTGTTCGGGAAACCGGGCCCAGATATCCAGTTTCCTCCTCTTCTTCCTCCTCCGTTTTCGATGTAACAGTCATCTCCCCCTCCTCCTCTTTCACTCCATAAACTGCATCCTCTCCTTTTACTGTAACATCCTCCTCCTCTTTCACTCTGAATGCATCTTCCTCTTCTTTCACTGTAACGGCCTCACCCTCTACTTCTTGTTTTACTGTGATATCCTCCTCTTTCACTCTGAACGCGTCTTCCTCTTCTTTCACAGTAACCTCACTCTCTACTTCTTGTTTTACTGTGATATCCTCATCTCCTTTAGCAGGAGAGTAGCTTAGTGACCGCATGGTCGGGGATGTTAGCTAACTAGGCTAATGCTAACTTAACAAGCCCGCTTGCTGACTAATAACAACACCGTAAATATGAAATTAAATCGGATAACTAACTAGGCGACAGAAGTGGGTTAAAAACACAGTGGCTAATATACACTAAAGCGTCTAAAGAGCTATATTGGTTCGGCTCTTTTGTCTAGCAAGCTACCGAGGTGTCTGACTAACTTGTGTTGCTGCTGCTGAAAGACGCGTTCGGTCCACTAGATTATACGTCACACCAACAGCATAACCTTAAAGTCGCAGACCGCCATCTGCTGAATGGAATGGGTAACGCAGTTGAGTAAAATGTATATTTTATCTTCAGACAACAAGTTAAAGTGTAGGGAGCATTAGTTTTTACTCACCAGTGTAACAATACAGTGTGGTTAAAGACTTAGTAAGCTAGTTGTAGTCACGATATGGTTACCTATAAGTACAAACAGTTATGTTTTTGCGTTATTACATATTTTTTAAAACTTATTTCGGGAAATCTTCTAAACTACCCACAATGCACTATTTCCCAAGGTCATATGGATGATCTACTCTGTGCTACTGAGTTTGTATGCCAGTGTAACGGTGTAATGAAGCTACATGTTTTAAATATATTTAACCTTTATTTAACTGGGTAAGTCAGTTAAGAACAAATTATTATATACATTGACGGCCTACCCCGGCTAAACCCCAACCCAGACGATGCTGGGCCAATTGTGCGCTGCCCTATGGGACTCCCAATCACGGCCTGTTATGATACAGCCTGGATTTGAACCAGGGTCTTTAGTGACGCCTCTAGCACTGAGATGCCATACCTTAGACCGCTGCGCTGCTCGTGTGTTTACGTTACACTCGGTGTAATACACTCAGTGATAAAAGTATTGGATTCTGGGTAATCCACAGCAGGTTTTTGGAGAATTTGAAAATTGAGTGGTCCTGGGATAGAAATGTATAAAGTTGACATTACATCATAAAATCCACGTTTTAAATCATACATTAGCAATTTATGTTTTAGGAACTACTGTTGTTGGTTTGGTGTCAAGTAAGCCTCTCTTTATATGTTATTTGCCAAATCTCAGTTTTCAATGTGGGTTTTATGCTAAAGTTCCCTCTTTCAAGTTGGTATCTAACTGGAAAATGCATCTTCTTTAGGAGTGCTATTTTTACCCTGTCGACTACTGATCATTCATCCACACTGTGTGTCTCATCAATGCAGGTCATTTATGACAAATGTATAAAGTATATGTTTTATAAACTCATGAACACCAGACAGTTTATTAGCCCGGTTTTGTTAGTTTAGGTGTATTATACTTTTTCCCCACCAGAGGGGGACATTGGGTAAATCTTCAGGTTAATTTGATATATTTTGATAGTAAAATGGATGACAGTTTATTCTGATGTAGTGACTATGAGACACATGTAAACAATTGATTCATTTATTATAGTAAATTAGGAATTAGTAGGATGTGTTAAATCATTCAATCAATTGTTTTTTTGTTAGTATATTATAGGGCAGATTAATGTAGAATTGCTGTGGGAGTGCTATTTATACCCCGTCACTACTGATCATTCATCCATACTGTGTGTGTCCCATCATTGCAGCTTTGGAAATAAATGAACTATCCATCCATTGCTCCTTCCTGTGTTGACTCACTGACTTGAGAGACCAGGAAGGTCACACTAGTTTCATAGGTTGATATCTAGCTCAAGCTTCACCTCATGCTTTTCATTAACTGTGTGGTTGTGTTATCTAGTGGGAACCTGTTAGCACGGTGGGCTCTGGTGCGTTTTTGCCGTGGGCTGAAGACAACAGAGGAAATCAACCTGCTTGCTCATTTTTGTATTGTCAACTTTTCGATATGTTACGTTTGATACCGGAGCAGGCGACTGCCAACTGACTGATCTACATATCACCTTACATCATAAATAACTACTCATTATTATTTATAAATCAGTCAGCCAGTCACCGTTTACCCACAACGCAGCATGGATTTGATGCTCTCGAACACGGCCAGTGGTTTAGTAGAAGACATGAAGGCTACGCTGCTACGGTGTGGGACATCATCTATAATAATTTGGCTGTTCTAAATTCTGTGTCGCTCAAAGCCTTGAGTAATGAACCTATTTTTGGTGGTTTACTTTAATCACTCAAGTCATGAGGGCAAATGATTGGTTTAATATGAAGGTATACATTTGAAGATATTTCTGTTGTAGTTTACATCATAGGGAATAGGTTGGTCCTCCATATTACTTCACACCTGACTTTGGCATTCTTCTAAATTCTGATTGGTTTAATGTAATAACTCCAAAAATAGAACTGTGAGGTGTTACTTTGCATTGGAAATGTTTTAATATTTTATTTGATATTTTATAAACAATACAAAACATTCACATACAAACAACATCATAGAAACATTAACTACATCACACCTGTCCAGACCCACTAGAACACACCTCCATCTCCATTAACTACATCACACCTGCCCCACTGGAACACACCTCCATCTCCATTAACTACATCACACCTGCCCCACTAGAACACACCTCCATCTCCATTAACTACATCACACCTGACCCACTGGAACACACATCCATCTCCATTAACTACATCACACCTGCCCAGACCCACTAGAACACACCTCCATCTCCATTAACTACATCACACCTGCCCAGACCCACTAGAACACACCTCCATCTCCATTAACTACATCATACCTGCCCAGACCCACTAGAACACACCTCCATCTCCATTAACTACATCACACCTGCCCAGACCTACTAGAACACACCTCCATCTCCATCAACTACATCACACCTACCCAGACCCACTAGAACACACCTCCATCTCCATTAACTACATCACACCTGCCCAGACCCACTAGAACACACCTCCATCTCCATTAACTACATCAAACCTGCCCAGACCCACTAGAACACGCCCCCATCTCCATTAACTACATCACACCTGCCCAGACCCACTGGAACACACCTCCATCTCCATTAACTACATCACACCTGCCCAGACCCACTAGAACACACCTCCATCTCCATTAACTACATCACACCTGCCCAGAACCACTATAACACACCTCCATCTCCATTAACTACATCACACCTGCCCAGACCCACTAGAACACACCTCCATCTCCATTAACTACATCACACCTGCCCAGACCCACTAGAACACACCTCCATCTCCATTAACTACATCACACCTGCCCAGACCCACTAGAACACACCTCCATCTCCATTAACTACATCACACCTGCCCAGACCAACTGGAACACACCCCCATCTCCATTAACTACATCACACCTGCCCAGACCCACTAGAACACACCTCCATCTCCATTAACTACATCACACCTGCCCAGACCCACTAGAACACACCTCCATCTCCATTAACTACATCACACCTGCCCAGACCCACTAGAACACACCTCCATCTCCATTAATTAACTACATCACACCTGCCCAGACCCACTAGAACACACCTCCATCTCCATTAACTACATCACACCTGCCCAGACCCACTGGAACACACCTCCATCTCCATTAACTACATCACACCTGCCCAGACCCACTAGAACACACCTCCATCTCCATTAACTACATCACACCTGCCCAGACCCACTAGAACACACTTCCATCTCCATTAACTACATCACACCTGCCCAGACCCACTAGAACACACCTCCATCTCCATTAACTACATCACACCTGCCCAGACCCACTGGAACACACCTCCATCTCCATTAACTACATCACACCTGCCCAGACCCACTAGAACACACCTCCATCTCCATTAACTACATCACACCTGCCCAGACCCACTAGAACATACCTCCATCTCCATTAACTACATCACACCTGTCCAGACCCACTGGAACACACCTCCATCTCCATTAACTACATCACACCTGCCCAGACCCACTAGAACACACCTCCATCTCCATTAACTACATCACACCTGCCCAGACCCACTAGAACACACCTACATCTCCATTAACTACATCACACCTGCCCAGACCCACTAGAACACACCTCCATCTCCATTAACTACATCACACCTGCCCAGACCCACTAGAACACACCTCCATCTCCATTAACTACATCACACCTGCCCAGACCCACTAGAACACACCTCCATCTCCATTAACTACATCACACCTGTCCAGACCCACTAGAACACACCTCCATCTCCATTAACTACATCACACCTGCCCAGACCCACTAGAACATACCTCCATCTCCATTAACTACAATACACCTGCCCAGACCCACTGGAACACACCTCCATCTCCATTAACTACATCACACCTGCCCAGACGCACTAGAACACACCTCCATCTCCATTAACTACATCACACCTGACCCACTGGAACACACATCCATCTCCATTAACTACATCACACCTGCCCAGACCCACTAGAACACACCTCCATCTCCATTAACTACATCACACCTGCCCAGAACCACTATAACACACCTCCATCTACATTAACTACATCACACCTGCCCAGACCCACTAGAACACACCTCCATCTCCATTAACTACATCACACCTGCCCAGAACCACTATAACACACCTCCATCTCCATTAACTACATCACACCTGCCCAGACCCACTAGAACACACCTCCATCTCCATTAACTACATCACACCTGCCCAGACCCACTAGAACACACCTCCATCTCCATTAACTACATCACACCTGTCCAGACCCACTAGAACACACCTCCATCTCCATTAACTACATCACACCTGTCCAGACCCACTAGAACACACCTCCATCTCCATTAACTACATCACACCTGCCCAGACCCACTAGAACACACCTCCATCTCCATTAACTACATCACACCTGCCCAGACCCACTAGAACACACCTCCATCTACATTAACTACATCACACCTGCCCAGACCCACTAGAACACACCCCCATCTCCATTAACTACATCACACCTGCCCAGACCTACTAGAACACACCTCCATCTCCATCAACTACATCACACCTACCCAGACCCACTAGAACACACCTCCATCTCCATTAACTACATCACACCTGCCCAGACCCACTAGAACACACCTCCATCTCCATTAACTACATCAAACCTGCCCAGACCCACTAGAACACACCTACATCTCCATTAACTACATCACACCTGCCCAGACCCACTAGAACACACCTCCATCTCCATTAACTACATCACACCTGCCCAGACCCACTAGAACACGCCCCCATCTCCATTAACTACATCACACCTGCCCAGACCCACTGGAACACACCTCCATCTCCATTAACTACATCACACCTGCCCAGACCCACTAGAACACACCTCCATCTCCATTAACTACATCACACCTGCCCAGAACCACTATAACACACCTCCATCTCCATTAACTACATCACACCTGCCCAGACCCACTAGAACACACCTCCATCTCCATTAACTACATCACACCTGCCCAGACCCACTAGAACACACCTCCATCTCCATTAACTACATCACACCTGCCCAGACCCACTAGAACACACCTCCATCTCCATTAACTACATCACACCTGCCCAGACCCACTAGAACACACCTCCATCTCCATTAACTACATCACACCTGCCCAGACCCACTAGAACACACCTCCATCTCCATTAACTACATCACACCTGCCCAGACCCACTAGAACACACCTCCATCTCCATTAACTACATCACACCTGCCCAGACCCACTAGAACATACCTCCATCTCCATTAACTACATCACACCTGTCCAGACCCACTAGAACACACCTCCATCTCCATTAACTACATCACACCTGCCCAGACCCACTAGAACACACCTCCATCTCCATTAACTACATCACACCTGCCCAGACCCACTAGAACACACCTCCATCTCCATTAACTACAATACACCTGCCCAGACCCACTAGAACACACCTCCATCTCCATTAACTACATCACACCTGCCCAGACCCACTAGAACACACCTCCATCTCCATTAACTACATCACACCTGCCCTACTGGAACACACCTCCATCTCCATTAACTACATCACACCTGCCCAGACACACTAGAACACACCTCCATCTCCATCAACTACATCACACCTGCCCAGACCCACTGGAACACACATCCATCTCCATTAACTACAATACACCTGCCCAGACCCACTAGAACATACCTCCATCTCCATTAACTACAATACACCTGCCCAGACCCACTAGAACACACCTCCATCTCCATTAACTACATCACACCTGCCCAGACCCACTAGAACACACCTCCATCTCCATTAACTACATCACACCTGCCCCACTGGAACACACCTCCATCTCCATTAACTACATCACACCTGCCCAGACCCACTAGAACACACCTCCATCTCCATTAACTACATCACACCTGCCCAGACCCACTAGAACACACCTCCATCTCCATTAACTACATCACACCTGCCCCACTGGAACACACCTCCATCTCCATTAACTACATCACACCTGCCCAGACCCACTAGAACACACCTCCATCTCCATTAACTACATCACACCTGCCCAGACCCACTAGAACACGCCCCCATCTCCATTAACTACATCACACCTGCCCAGACCCACTGGAACACACCTCCATCTCCATTAACTACATCACACCTGCCCAGACCCACTAGAACACACCTCCATCTCCATTAACTACATCACACCTGCCCAGAACCACTATAACACACCTCCATCTCCATTAACTACATCACACCTGCCCAGACCCACTAGAACACACCTCCATCTCCATTAACTACATCACACCTGCCCAGACCCACTAGAACACACCTCCATCTCCATTAACTACATCACACCTGCCCAGACCCACTGGAACACACCTCCATCTCCATTAACTACATCACACCTGCCCAGACACACTAGAACACACCTCCATCTCCATCAACTACATCACACCTGCCCAGACCCACTAGAACACACCTCCATCTCCATTAACTACATCACACCTGCCCAGACCCACTAGAACACACCTCCATCTCCATTAACTACATCACACCTGCCCAGACCCACTAGAACACATCTCCATCTCCATTAACTACATCACACCTGCCCAGACCCACTAGAAGACAGCCAGCGCCCGCATCAGCACCATTTTATTTCTCTCCGTCACTTTCAACTTTTAGATAATAAAGCATTTGACCTTTCTTTTGAATTAACAACAGTGGATTGGTTGATTTCCAGGTTTTAATTAAGTATAATTTTTAAGATGATTGATGAGAAAAGTATCTGGGGTATCTCACTGCACCCTCAAATGTCATGTTTTGAAATATACAGACAGACAGATTAAAAGTAATTTTACATTGTATAACTGTACTTCTGACAGCCAACTTTCTAACTCCTCCCTAACTTTATGACATCATAACATTCCCAGAAGGGTTATTGAGTCATTGTTAGTTTTCCACTGAAGACATGACTCTGCCGTTGTGCTGTAGAATTTGTGGATTTTGTCTCTTGTATAATAAGGGACTATCAAAAAAGACTCTCTGGATTGATCACTGGAGTCAGATGTGAAGGAGGAGGTTGATCATCAGGAGTCAGATGTGAAGGAGGAGGTTGATCATCAGGAGTCAGATGTGAAGGAGGAGGTTGATCATCAGGAGTCAGATGTGAAGGAGGAGGTTGATCATCAGGAGTCAGATGTGAAGGAGGAGGTTGATCATCAGGAGTCAGATGTGAAAGAGGAGGTTGATCATCAGGAGTCAGATGTGAAGGAGGAGGTTGATCATCAGTGAACCTCTAGGATTGTGGCTGGGCTGGTGTTTCCACTTGGTCATATATTTTATTGCATTGAATGTTGATATTGTGAACCTAAGTTATATATTTGTACCTCCTGTTTCATGAAGTGATGTCACTAACTACTGCCCCTATATATACAGCGCATTTGGAAAGTATTCAGACCTCTTCACTTTTTCCACATTTTGTTACGTTACAGCCTTATCCTGAAATGGATTAAATCAATAATTTACCCTCATCATTCTACACACAATACCACATAATGACATCACAATACCCCATAATGACATCACAATACCCCATAATGACATCACAATACCCCATAATGACAAAGCAAAAACAGGTTTTTATAAATGTTTCAAATGTATCAAAAACAACAACTGAAATATCACATTTACATACAGTACGAGTCAAAAGTTTGGACACACCTACTCATTCAAGGGTTTTTCTTTATTTTTACTATTTTCTACATTGGAGAATAATAATGAAAACATCAAAACTATGAAATAACACAAATGGAATCATGAAGTAACCAAAAAAGGGTTAATCAAATTATTATATTTGAGACTCTTCAAAGCAGTCACCCTTGGCATTATCTCAACCAGCTTCATGAGGTAGTCACCTGGAATTAATTTCAATTAACAGGTGTGCCTTGTTAAATGTTAATTTGTGGAATTTCTCTCCTTCTTTCCTTCTTTCCTTCATGTAGATGTATTGTTACACCATGTAGGAGCAGTATAGACCTAGTCTGTTCATTATATACATCTACATGATGTATTGTTACACCATGTAGGAGCAGTATAGACCTAGTCTGTTCATTATATACATCTACATGATGTATTGTTACACCATGTAGGAGCAGTATAGACCTAGTCTGTTCATTATATACATCTACATGATGTATTGTTACACCATGTAGGAGCAGTATAGACTTAGTCTGTTCATTATATACATCTACATGATGTATTGTTACACCATGTAGGAGCAGTATAGACCTAGTCTGTTCATTATATACATCTACATGATGTATTGTTACACCATGTAGGAGCAGTATAGACCTAGTCTGTTCATTATATACATCTACATGATGTATTGTTACACCATGTAGGAGCAGTATAGACCTAGTCTGTTCATTATATACATCTATATGATGTATTGATACACCATGTAGGAGCAGTATAGACCTAGTCTGTTCATTATATACATCTACATGATGTATTGTTACACCATGTAGGAGCAGTATAGACCTAGGCTGTTCATTATGTACATCTACATGATGTATTGTTACACCATGTAGGAGCAGTATGGACCTAGTCTGTTCATTATATACATCTACATGATGTATTGTTACACCATGTAGGAGCAGTATAGACCTAGTCTGTTCATTATATACATCTACATGATGTATTGTTACACCATGTAGGAGCAGTATAGACCTAGTCTGTTCATTATATACATCTACATGATGTATTGTTACACCAGTAGCTAGCTGCTAATTTTTTATTCGCACTAATCAATCAACACATTCCTGTCTTTGTATGTCTTAATATAATAGTATTATTTAATTAAATCAATTTAAAATAATCTTTGTCTGAAAATAAAATATGATCCTCAACTGCGTTTCCCCTCCAGTCAGCAGACGGCGATGTGCGTCTTTCAGGCGATGATGCCAGCGTGACGTATAATCTAGTGGACGGTTCTTCATAAACAGCTCGTCAACCACCCCGGTAGCTTGCTAGCCAACATAGCCGAAAGATTCAATCTATTTATACTCTTTCGGTGTATATTACCTGCTGTGTTTTAGACACACTTTTGTCGTATCTAATATCATTTAATATTACGTTATTTTGTATTAGTCAGCTATAGTAGCTGACTGGTTAAATTAGCACTAGCCTAGTCGCTAATGATAGCTAGCTAGCTAACATCCCCGACCATGAGCTCCCTAAACATCTGCCCTCTCGTTAAAGAAGAGGGGGTCTGCTGGACGGAGAAAGAGGGTCTGTGGCTGAACATTGTCGTGAAAGAGGAGAAGGAAGAAGAGGATGTTACAGTAAAACAAGAAGTAGAGGATGAGGCTGTTACGGTGAAAGAAGAAGAGAAAGACGTTTCAGTGAAAGAAGAGGAAGACGCGTTCAGAGTGAAAGAGGAGGAGGATTTTACAGTAAAAGAAGAGGAGGAAGAGAAAGAGGAGGATGCAGTTTTTGGAGTGAAGAAGGAAGGAGAGATTACTGTCACATTGGAAGATGAAGAGGTGGAGATAGGAGATCTGATTAACACCAGTAAGTACTGCCTTAAATGTGTTTTTAACTTTGAATATTCGGAGTTGGCTCGTCAATACCTCTTCAACGGAGGGCCCAGGATGATGACTGATATGTCTAGAATCAGACGACGTAGAGAGCAAGCTACCCCTTGTTTTCTCCGTTCCGTTTCCAAAAAGTGACGTAACATATATATTTGAGAAGGGTCTATCTGCTGACCACAGACTGGGGGACACGGTAGCGATTTTAATGTAGTGATGTTTTACTACACACCGTGCCCTCCAATAGTGCCATGTGAGAGTTGGGTTGGCTACAACAAAGATTATGGATGTACTGACAAGATGTCTCTCCGCCCTAACAAGGGGAGTCGTTGTCCACAAAGCGGCACTGCGGGTTGTCTAGCTCCCGCCTACCCTTTCTTTGGATTGGTGGATACATCTTATTATTGTAATCTATTGTTTATATTCTATGAGGGTTTTTGTCGTCAACCGCCTGTATTCAATGGAGAGAGATGCTAAGCTATTAGCATGAATATGCATAGCGATCTGGAGACAACTCCTATAGTGTTTTTATCAAAGTTGTCGGTATGTCACGTGTCCACATAACAACTTAAGCATTACGAAACTTCTGTTGGATCAAGTAAACCTCAAGTAGCAAATAAGCCCTTCATTTTGTTGTTGACCAAATTTGACACTTTCCACATTGGGTTGATAATTGTTTCCACTTGGATACAACCAACTGTAACCAACTGGCATGACCTAGAGAGATACAACCTACTGTAGCCTACTGGCATGACCTAGAGAGTTACAACCTACTGTAGCCTACTGGCATGACCTAGAGAGATACAACCTACTGTAGCCTACTGGCATGACCTAGAGAGATACAACCTACTGTAGCCTACTGGCATGACCTAGAGAGATACCACCTACTGTAGCCTACTGGCATGACCTAGAGAGTTACAACCTACTGTAGCCTACTGGCATGACCTAGAGAGATACAACCTACTGTAGCCTACTGGCATGACCTAGAGAGATACAACCTACTGTAGCCTACTGGCATGACCTAGAGAGATACAACCTACTGTAGCCTACTGGCATGACCTAGAGAGTTACAACCTACTTTAGCCTACTGGCATGACCTAGAGAGATACAACCTACTGTAGACTACTGGCATGACCTAGAGAGTTACAACCTACTGTAACCTACTGGCATGACCTAGAGAGTTACAACCTACTGTAACCTACTGGCATGACCTAGAGAGATACAACCTACTGTAACCTACTGGCATGACCTAGAGAGTTACAACCTACTGTAGCCTACTGGCATGACCTAGAGAGTTACAACCTACTGTAGCCTACTGGCATGACCTAGAGAGTTACAACCTACTGTAGCCTACTGGCATGACCTAGAGAGTTACAACCTACTGTAGCATACTGGCATGACCTAGAGAGATACAACCTACTGTAACCTACTGGCATGACCTAGAGATACAACCTACTGTAGCCTACTGGCATGACCTAGAGAGTTACAACCTACTGTAGCCTACTGGCATGACCAAGAGAGATACAACCTACTGTAGCCTACTGGCATGACCTAGAGAGTTACAACCTACTGTAACCTACTGGCATGACCTAGAGAGATACAACCTACTGTAGCATACTGGCATGACCTAGAGAGTTACAACCAACTGTAGCCTACTGGCATGACCAAGAGAGATACAACCTACTGTAACCTACTGGCTTGACCTAGAGAGCTAAAGTTGTTCAATTGCTGGATTTTAAATGAAATTTTTACAGTAATAATGATAATTTGTGTCTTCCTATCCACATGTGGTATCCCTCTCCTTTGTCTTCCGCTCTACACCAATAACAGACAACTACTGTGGGTCTCCCAATCACGGCCGGATGTGATACAGCCTGGATTCGAACCAGGGACTGTAGTGACGCCTCTTGCACTGAGATGCAGTGGCTTAGACCGCTGCGTCCGTGTGTGTGTGTGTGTGTTTAACTTTTTAACTGTACTAGAATGTTAAAAGGCCGCTAAAATTTTAAATATCGGTTATCGGTATCGTTTTTTGGGGCAAGGAGAATATTGGCCAAAAATGTGATTTCGGTGCACCCCATTATTCTAAAATTGATGATTATTTTTTAAATCCTCATCAATCTACACACAATACCCCATAATGCCATCACAATACCCCATAATGCCATCACAATACCCCTTAATGCCAAATCAAAAACAGGTTTAGATTTTTTGCAAATGTATTAAAACTATTCCCCAGGATAACTAGTCTGAGTAATGTAAGATGTAAGATCCCAGGATAACTAGTCTCAGAGTAATGTTAGATCCCAGGATAACTAGTCTCAGAGTAATGTTAGATCCCAGGATAACTAGTCTCAGAGTAATGTAAGTCTCAGGTAGTTTTAACCCATTACAGTCTTAGACCTGTCTGAGGGGGAGGTTCTTCTAAGCTATATGGAATTGTTTTAAGAAGGTTTAAACAACATGAAGGGCTTCCCCTGTATTGTACTGTTTTAAGAAGGTTATACCAATGATAATTTTGCTATTTGATTTTGAACTGTAAGACCCATGGAAGTATCAACAAAAAATATTTATCCATACTGCTATAACCCATAGTAACACATTGGATAACATTCACAACATGTAACAACAGTAACCATAGTAACACATTGGATAACATTCACAACATGGAACAACAGTCCATACTGCTATAACCCATAGTAACACATTGGATAACATTCACAACATGGAACAACAGTAACCATAGTAACACATTGGATAACATTCACAACATGGAACAACAGTAACCATGGTAACGCATTGGATAACATTCACAACATGGAACAACAGTAACCATAGTAACACATTGGATAACATTCACATCATGGAACAAAAGTCCATACTGCTATAACCCATAGTAACACATTGGATAACATTCACAACATGGAACAACAGTAACCATGGTAACGCATTGGATAACATTCACAACATGGAACAACAGTAACCATAGTAACACATTGGATAACATTCACAACATGGAACAACAGTAACCATGGTAACGTATTTGTTAACATTCACAACATGGAACAACAGTAACCATAGTAACACATTGGATAACATTCAAAACATGGAACAACAGTAACCATAGTAACACATTGGATAACATTCACAACATGGAACAACAGTAACCATAGTAACACATTGGATAACATTCACAACAGTGAACAACAGTAACCATAGTAACACATTGGATAACATTCACAACATGGAACAACAGTAACCATAGTAACACATTGGATAACATTCACAACATGGAACAACAGTAACCATAGTAACACATTAGATAACATTCACAACATGGAACAACAGTAACCATGGTAACGCATTGGATAACATTCACAACATGGAACAACAGTAACCATAGTAACACATTGGATAACATTCACATCATGGAACAAAAGTCCATACTGCTATAACCCATAGTAACACATTGGATAACATTCACAACATGGAACAACAGTAACCATGGTAACGCATTGGATAACATTCACAACATGGAACAACAGTAACCATAGTAACACATTGGATAACATTCACAACATGGAACAACAGTAACCATGGTAACGTATTTGTTAACATTCACAACATGGAACAACAGTAACCATAGTAACACATTGGATAACATTCAAAACATGGAACAACAGTAACCATAGTAACACATTGGATAACATTCACAACATGGAACAACAGTAACCATAGTAACACATTGGATAACATTCACAACAGTGAACAACAGTAACCATAGTAACACATTGGATAACATTCACAACATGGAACAACAGTAACCATAGTAACACATTGGATAACATTCACAACATGGAACAACAGTAACCATAGTAACACATTAGATAACATTCACAACATGGAACAACAGTAACCATAGTAACACATTGGATAACATTCACAACAGTGAACAACAGTAACCATAGTAACACATTGGATAACATTCACAACATGGAACAACAGTAACCATAGTAACACATTGGATAACATTCACAACATGGAACAACAGTAACCATAGTAACACATTGGATAACATTCACAACATGGAACAACAGTAACCATAGTAACACATTGGATAACATTCACAACATGGAACAACAGTAACCATAGTAACACATTGGATAACATTCACAACATGGAACAACAGTAACCATAGTAACACATTGGATAACATTCACAACAGGAACAACAGTAACCATAGTAACACATTGGATAACATTCACAACATGGAACAACAGTAACCATAGTAACACATTGGATAACATTCACAACATGGAACAACAGTAACCATAGTAACACATTGGATAACATTCACAACATGGAACAACAGTAACCATAGTAACACATTGGATAACATTCACAACATGGAACAACAGTAACCATAGTAACACATTGGATAACATTCACAACATGGAACAACAGTAACCATAGTAACACATTGGATAACATTCACAACATGGAACAACAGTAACCATAATAACACATTGGATAACATTCACAACATGGAACAACAGTAACCATAGTAACACATTGGATAACATTCACAACATGGAACAACAGTAACCATAGTAACACATTGGATAACATTCACAACATGGAACAACAGTAACCATAGTAACAGTGTTTCCCCCAGAACATCTAAAGGAAGTTTGTTCTGAAGTGTCTGTCTGATATCTAAGAGATGTAAAAAATTATATCTATATTTTTACATGTCTTTAAGTCTTTAACCCCCTTTTTTGTCACTTAAATCTTTCCACATTTTGTTACGTTACAGCCTTATTCTACAATTGATTAAATAAATAAAAATCCTCATCAGTCTACACACAATACCCCGTAATGACATCACAATAACCCGTAATGACAAAGAGAAAATAGGTTTGGAGAAAAAATGTCACATTTATTAAAAATAATAAACAGAAATACCTTATTTACATAAGTATTCAGACCCTTTGCTATGAGACTTGAAATTGACCTCCGGTGCATACTGTTTCCATTGATCATTGTTGAGATGTTTCTACAACTTGATTGGAGTCCACCTGTGGTAATTTCAATTGATTGGACATGATTTGGAAAGGCACACACCTGTCTGGCTACCACAGCGTTCTGAAGCGATACGCCGTCCCATCTGGTTTGCGCTTAGTGGGACTAACATTTGTTTTTCAACAGGACAATGACTCAACACACCTCCAGGCTGTGTAAGAGTTATTTGACCAAAAAGGAGAGTGATGGAGTGCTGCACCAGATTACCTGGCCTTCACAATCACCTGACCTCAACCCAATTAAGATTGTTTGGGATGAGTTGGACCACAGAGTGAAGGAAATCAGCCAAAAAGTGCTCAGCATATGTGGGAACTCATTCAAGACTGTTGGAAAAGCATTCCAGGTGAAGCTGGTTAAGAGAATGCCAAGAGTGTGCAAAGCTGTCATCAAGGCAAAGGGTGGCTACTTTGAAAAATCTAAAAAATATTTAGAATTGTTTACCACTTTTTTGGGTTACTACATGATTCCATGTGTTATTTCATAGTTTTCATGTCTTCACTATTATTCTACGATGCAGAAAATGGTAAAACAAATAATTATAACCCTTGAATGACTAGGTGTGTCCACTCGTTTGACTGGTACTGTATATCTCATGAATATTTTTACATTCAGTTACATGAAGTCACTTTCTTACCACTTCTTCCATAGTCAAACATGTAAGGAAAGATTTTTTTTAATCAAAAGGGATGCTGTCAAAAATGTATTGAATTCAAATGGATTTACCCAGCCTACAAAGCACTACAGCCACTCTGTGATGATCAGTTCTGCTCTTTTATTGAGGGATCTAGTCTAGATTAAACTTCATAGGAAGACAGTTTTATCATGTGGAGGTTTCATTTAGGTCTCTGTTTAACGACATACTCTGTGTGTCTTTGCAAGGAGAGTAACCAGACTCTCACTCTGACATCGGGAAGAGTCCTTCAGGGTAACCAGACCCAGAGACGCCCAAACCAGCGAGACAACACCACTGCTCCCACTGTGAAAATCGTTTTTGCTGGTTAGGGAACCTAAAACTGCATGAGAGGACACACACGGGAGAAAAGCCTTACCAATGCTCCCAGTGTAGAAAGAGTTTTAACTATGTTAACTAACCTGAAAAGGCATGAGAGAATACACACAGGAGAAAAGTATTTTCTGCTCCCAATGTAAAAACAGATATTCACGAATGGCGTACCTTAAAGCTCATGAGAGGATACAGAGGAGAAAAGCCTTTCCAATGCTCCCAGTCTGGAAAGGGTTTTACCTGGTCAAGTAGCCTGAAGGAGCATTAGAGGATAAACACGGTAAAAGTCCTACCACTGCTCTCTGTGTGGAAGAACATTCAGAGATCCTGAAATAACATGAGAGAATAGAAAGGCTGTATTCTGACTTATATTTTTGACTGAGAATTTGTGTTTTTGTTTGTGCCACATGAAATCATATTGTGTGTGATTACACCTGTCTATATAATGTCCCACAGTTGACAATGCATGTCAGAGCAAACACCAAGCAATGAGGTTGAATAAATTGTCCTTAGAGCTCCGAGACAGGATTGTGTCGAGGCACAGATCTGGGGAATGGTACCAAAAAATGTCTGCAACATTGAAAGTCCCCAAGAACACAGTGGCCACCATAATTTTTTAATGGAAGAAGTTTGGAAGACTCTTTCTAGAGCTGGCCACCCGGCCAAACTACGCAATCGGGGGAGAAGGGCCTTTGTCAGGGAGGTGACCAAGAACCCGATGGTCACTCTGACAGAGCTCTAGAGTTCCTCTGTTGAGATGGGAGAACCTTCCGGAAGGACAACCATCTCTGCAGCACTCCACCAATCAGGCATTTGTGGTAGAGTGGCCAGACGGAAGCCACTCCTCAGTAAAAGGCACCTGACAGCCCGCTTGGAGTTTGCCAAAAAGGCACCTAAAGGACTCTCAGACCATGAGAAACAAGATTCTCTGGTCTGATGAAACCAAGATTGAACTCTTTGGCCTGAATGCCTTTTGGAAACCTCCAAGCTGGCTATCATGTGCCTTTTTATTAAGGTATATATATCTATATACATATAGATATATATATATATATAGATATATATATATATATAGATATATATATATAGTCTGTTCAACCTCTCTTTCGTATCGTCCGAGATTCCTAAAGATTGTAAAGCTGCCGTGGTCATCCCCCTCTTCAAAGGGTGTGACACTCTAGACCCAAACTGTTACAGACCTATATCCATTCTGCCCTGCCTTTCTAAAGTCTTCGAAAGCCAAGTTAACAAACAGATCACTGACCATTTCGAATCCCACCATACCTTCTCCGCTGTGATATCCGGTTTCCGAGCTGGTCACGGGTGCACCTCAGCCACGCACCTCAGCCACGCTCAAGGTACTAAACGATATCATAACCGCCATCGATAAAAGACAGTACTGTGCAGCCGTCTTCATCGACCTGGCCAAGGCTTTTGACTCTGTCAATCACCGTATTCTTATCAGCAGACTCAACAGCCGATAAGAACAACCGATCGCTGCCCACACCCGCCCGACTAGCATCACTACTCCGGACGGTTCTGACTTAGAATATGTGGACAACTACAATGCCTAGGTGTCTGGTTAGACTGTAAATTCTCCTTCCAGACTAATATTAAGCATCTCCAAAATTAAATCTAGAATTGGCTTCCTATTTCGCAACAAAGCCTCCTTCACTCACACTGCCAAACATACCCTCATAAAACTGACCATCCTACCGATCCTTGACTTCGGCGATTTCATTTTCAAATTAGCCTCCAACACTCTACACAGCAAACTGGATGCAGTCTATCACAGTGCCATCCGTTTTGTCACCAAAGCCCCATATACCACTGCTCTCGTCGGCTGGCCCTCGCTACACATTCGTCGCCAAACCCACTGGCTCCAGGTCATCTATAAGTCTTTGCTAGGCTGCCTTAACTCAGATCACTGGTCACCATAGCAATGCCCACCCATAGCACGCGCTCCAGGAAGTATATCTCACTGGTCATCCACAAAGCCAAAACCTACTTTGGCCACCTTTCCTTCCAGTTCTCTGCTGCCAATGACTGGAACGAAATGCAAAAATTGCTGAAGTTGGAGACATATCTCCCTCACTAACTTTAAACATCAGCTATCTGAGCAGCTTACCGATCGCTGCAGCTGTACACAGCCCATCTGTAAATAGCCCATCCAACTGCCTACCTCATCCCCATGTTTTTATTAACTTTTTTTCTCTCTTTTGCACACCAGTATTTCTACTTGCACAACATCATCTGCACATCTATCACTCCAGTAAAGTACAGTAAAGTATAAACACACTAAAGGGAAACAAATAAATTGTTTTGGGCAAAATAGTTTTTTTTTTTTTTGAAAACTGCAAACTAGAAGGAGTGAGTGATGTCATAGTAAGGCCTTCAAGGAGTTGGCTTGATGGGAAGTCGTGATGTCATCCAATAGGAGACAGATCTTCATGTGAATATTCATTATTCTTTTAAAATCCTTCCTGTTCTGTCAAGTTGTTGATCATTGCTAGAAAGCCATTTTCAAGTCTTTCCATAGATTTTAAAGACGATTTAAGTCCAAACTGTAACTAGGCCACACTCAGGAACATTCAATGTCATCTTGGTAAGGTCCTCCAGCGTCGATTTGGCCTTGTGGTTTAGGTTATCGTCCTGTTAGTACAGTTTTTTGTATTCAGATTTCTGAAATGCACTCTACCTACGTTACATTTAGTGTCGCCTTATATTACGCTGGGAAAACAGTTTTCATGGGCACAGAAATACTAAATAATTTCAGAGTATGCAAAATCCAATGGTTCTAACCTAGTCACCTTAACTTCTTGCCACTAGGGGGGTGCCATTTCGACATAGTCCAAATTCGTCTCCAAATTAAACTGCCTCGTACTCAATTCCTGCTCGTACAATATGCATATTATTATTACTATTGGATAGAAAACACTCTCTAGTTTCTAAAACCGTTTGAATTATGTCTGTGGGTGAAACAGAACTCGACTTAGAGCAATTTTCCTATGTGTATGTCAGAATTCAGAATTGTACTGGCTGCTCTGAGACCTGTGTATTAATTTGCCTGTCCTCTATTGGTTGAGATGCACTGCATACGCCTTCCCCTGGGTGTCAGCGAATAGGGAGACTTGAAATGGACTCTCTGCGTAGTCCCCAAAGGTTATAAATTGAATTGGAATCACGGTGGCCAATCTTTTGGATCTTCGCTCGGGCGCAAAGAGGAGCCTTGCGTATCGTTGTGGAAGCTCTGGTTTTAGCTCCTTAGATAATTCCGGTCATGTTTTTATTCGATATAAGCTTTAAAGACATCATAATCTTGTTATTTTGAACCGAATTATTTCAGTTTATATCAGTTTATTGCGATTTTCTGGCATTTCTTTGTGACGCACTTTCAAGAGTTGGACACTTTCCCTGTACATGCCGAACGTTAGTGGCCATTTCGACAGGACAAGAGGACATCTTTCGACCAAAAGACGATTAGACCGGAGAAAGGACACATTGCCCAAGATTCTGATGGAAGCTCAGCTAATAGTAAGAACTATTTATGCTGATAAATCGTTGTTCTGTTGAAAAATGTTAAACGTATAAGCTGCCATTTTTTTTTGGGTAGCTTCGCTTTGGCGCAACTTGTATTGCGCAGTAAGGTTAATTTTAAAAATGTAATTCAGCGATTGCATTAAGAACTAATTTGTCTTTCAAATGCTGTCCACGCTGTATTTTTTAGTCAAGTTTATGATTATTTAATGATTAGACTAAGTCACTCTCCAAGATGGCGCCCGACATTTTCTGCCCAGTTTAGCTACTTTTCTCATTGTATAACCACGATTTTTGTGGCTAAATATGCACATTTCCGAACAAACTCTATATGCATTGTGTAATATGATGTTACAGGACTGTCATCTGAAGAATTCTGAGAAGGTTAGTGAAAAAATTTATATATTTTGTTGGCGATAACGTTATCGCCCCCTTTGCCTTGATTTAATGCTGGGGTGATGTTAGCTCATGTGGTATGCTAATATAACGATATATTGTGTTTTCGCTGTAAAACACTTAGAAAATCTGAAATATTGTCTGGATTCACAAGATCTGTGTCTTTCGATTGCTGTAAGCTGTGTATTTTTCAGAAATGTTTTAGGATGAGTATTTTGGTAATTGACGTCGGTCTCTGTAATTATTCCGGCTGCTTCCAACGCTATTTCAGATTGCAGCTGCAATGTACAACTGTGATTTATACCTGAAAATGCACATTTTTCTAAAAAAACATATCCTATACCATAAATATGTTATCAGACTGTCATCTTATGAAGTTGTTTCTTGGTTAGTGGCTATATATATCTTTATTTAGTCGAATTAGTGATAGCTACTGATGCAGGAAAAAAATGGTGGACAAAAAAAAGTTGTGTCTTTTGCTATGGTGGTTAGCTAATAGAAATACATATTTTGTCTTCCCTGTAAAACATTTAAAAAATCGGAAATGATGGCTGGATTCACAAGATCTGTATCTTTCATTTGGTGTCTTGGACTTGTGATTTCATGAACATTTGATTATATGATATCCCTGTCGCTTTAGGCTAGGCTATGCTAGTCAGCTTTTTTGATGGGGGGGATCCCGGATCCGTGACTCTATAAAGGTTAACTTTATTGACAACACCCAAATGGATACTGTCATTAACGCGGTTCTTCAATAATTACACATAATTGTTAATACTGTAGCTGTTTAGTTAGTCACATGTTTAACTATCATCAGCTGATCCAGGAAATCATTTTCTGAAAGACAGTCACATGACAAACATCACCACATGCAACAACAACCAAAGTGCTTCTTCATTCATTACTCTGGTAAAGACAGTTATGCCGTGCTCCACGTTGGATCCAACATCCCTAACATATTGGTGTTTATAATGTTATTGTCTGCCTGATTTACTGTAGGGTCTCGTTAGTCTGTTTGGACACAGAGATACTTAGCTCATGTGTAGAGAACTGTTCCTTGATGGATAGGCTATTGTAGAACACACAGAGCTATTTTCCTATATGTGTTGTTAGGTGAAGTTATGGGTCCTACAGTAGGTCTATGTTATTGTTAGGTGAAGTTATGGGTCCAACAGTAGGTCTATGTTATTGTTAGGTGAAGTTATGGGTCCTACAGTAGGTCTATGTTATTGTTAGGTGAAGTTATGGGTTCTACAGTAGGTCTGTTGTTAGGTGAAGTTATGGGTCCTACAGGAGGTCTATGTTATTGTTAGGTGAAGTTATGGGTCCTACAGTAGGTCTATGGTATTGTTATGGGTCCTACAGTGGGTCTATGTTATTAGGTGAAGTTATGGGTCCTACAGTAGGTCTATGTTGTTGTTAGGTGAAGTTATGGGCCAATTTGGCAAACAGTGTACAAACCCTCATTGTCAGGCTGATGGAAAAGCCAAAGAGCATTTTACTGGTTGAAGTGTTTTTTAAGTACAAAGTGGTTGATTTGCGATGATGACACAAACATTATATTAAGCAGGACATTCAAACGATCCTTACAATTATAATCCAAAGTAGTGTGAAATGTACTCATAAGCAACTTGTAAATGGAGGTTACTCCCCTGAGTTTTCCCCCATTCACATTCAGAATACATCGTGAAAAACTAAACTCTTTGCTCACCGTTTTTGCTCCAGGCAGATATACTACATCCATAACTAGTGGTTTCCTCATTACCAGATATACTACATCCATAACTAGTGGTTTCCTCATTACCAGATATACTACATCCATAACTAGCGGTTTCCTCATTAGCAGGGAGGAGTTTCTACAACCAAATTGCATGTGCATCGACCTCGTGCCGCAATTTTATTAAACACAGAAAGGGGCCTATATTGGAGACCAAAAGTCGTCTGGCACACTGCTTACAGTTTCAACAACATGAATAACTTCTTTCAAGTCTACAAGCTTAGATGTTACTACTAATGTGAAAACAAGACAAATACGACTGTTCTTGCTCATTTTAAGACAAATGTCAAATAATCATTACATTCATTACAGACGTCAATTGTTGTACAACTTCATGGTTACGCTGTTGGCATAACTTTTTACAGTTGATTTCCGCTGTTGTGGGCCTTTAACCATCTGTCTGACTTTGTTGTTCACACAGGAGAGAGACGGGACTACCGTGGGTCCTCTGGGGAGCCTCAACAACCTCATGATGCTGACAAGGCAGAGAAGAGTCTCTCCACACCAGAACTCTTCCAGAAACACCAGCAGAGATCCACAGGGAAGAAATCTAACTGCTGCTCTGACAGTGGGAAGAGATTCACCTCCTCAGCAGGCATTAAAATTCATCAGAGAATCCACACAGTGGAGAAACCTTATAGCTGTACTCAATGTGGGAAGAGTTTTACTCATTCAACCAGCCTGATATCACACCAGAGAACACACACAGGAAAGACATCTTATATCTGTAGCTGTGGTATATGTGGGAAGAGTTTTACTCGGATAAGCACCCTGATATCACACCAGAGAACACACACAGGAGAGAAACGAGAGAAACCGTATAGCTGTGATGAATGTGGGAAGAGTTTTTATGCATCTAGCCATCTTATTGTACACCAAAGAACACACACAGGAGAGAAACCATATAGTTGTACTCAGTGTGGGAAGAGTTTTTTTACATCTAGCTATCTGAAGAGGCACCAGAGAACACACACAGGAGAGAAACCTTTTAGCTGTACTCAATGTGGTAAGAGTTTTACTCAGCTAAGCAACCTGATATCACACCAGAGAACACACTCAGGAGAGAAACCGTATAGCTGTAATGAATGTTGGAAGAGTTTTACTCACCTAAGCAGCCTGACATCACACCAGAGAACACACACAAGAGATAAACCATATAGCTGTCATGAATGTGAGAAGAGTTTTATTAGCCTAAGCAGCCTGATGTCACACCAGAGAACACACACAGGAGAGAAACTTTATATTTGTACTCAATGTGGGAAGAGTTTTAATACATCCAGCATTCTGACTAGACACCAGAGAAGACACACAGGAGAGAAACCTTATACCTGTGATCAATGTGGGAAGAGTTTTACTCAGCTAAGCGGCATGATATCACACCAGAGAACACACACGGGAGAGAAACCATATAGCTGTGATCAATGTGGGAAGAGTTTTGCTACATCTGGCCAGCTGACTTCACACCAGATAACACACACAGGAGAGAAACGTTATAGCTGTGATCAATGTGGGAAGAGTTTTGTTCAATCTGGCAATCTAAAAGTACACCAGAGAACACACACAGGAGAGAAACCTCATAGCTGTGATTTGTGTGACAGGAGATACTCTGATAAAAGATCTCTGATCAAACATCAGAAAATACATGAAGGAGTTGTTTCATAATATCAATGAATTAATCAATGTAGAATGTTTTAACATTGTAGTAGGAGTATTTTAATGATGTCACAATGTAGAACCCTAAACGTTTGTCCCCTGTTCTATTGATTTCAACATGATATGGATATTAGCCTCAGGGGGAAAAATCCAGGCTCTGAAATGAAAGAGTTCTATTTATGAGATTTAACAAAAAGTGACTAACACAAAAAGAGCTGTGTTACACTTACCACGTTGGTGACCCACTTGAATCAAAATGCAACACTTCAAAATGTAGCGAGCTGTTTTCTACAAGTTGTCTTCTAACCAGTGATGTACACATTACTCCCAGATTCCGTGTAGTTTTTGAGCTGTTAGTTTTAACAGGACGTGCAACCTCATCTCCCACTCGCACAATTGATGTCAAAGTGATATCGATGAGTGATGACAAATAAGTGTTGTGTTCCTTTGTTTAGCGACCCCTAAATTTAAATGCATCACTCCACAATGTAGCTGACTGTCTTCTGCAGGTTGTCCTCTAACCAGTGAGCTAAAAGATATCTCCCATTTCAATGTGTTTTTTTAGTTGTTAGTTTCAAAAGCACGTACAACCTGATTTCCCCCCGAATCGATATCAGTGATTTATACATATTACTTTATGTTCTATATTATACATACAATACATATTAACAAACATTTGGTTTTGATATTTAATATTTCCAATTCATGTAACATTTAGTAATCATAATTATTTATGCAATCAACTGACAATTTTCAGGTACAATTATATTGACGTTGTTGCCCTTCTTTTAGAATATCAGGGTTCATTCTCAGATGTGCCAACCCAAATGTACTAGAGCATGACATTGGGGACTGGGACTTCCTGTCTTTAAGTTTGATGTGAGTTTTTCTGTAGTTTTTCTCTTCTTGGGCAGATTTAGTGGGTCTCATGGTGGGTGTCTTTTATGTCCCAGTTGTTGTTACTAGTCAACTTTCAGTGGACACCCCCATAGTGTCTTTCAGAACCCCTCCTAAAAAACAAGCTTATATTTTGGGTTGGATATTGCATCCAATTAATATTTCAATCAATGGTATTTCCTTAGAATGTTCATTAGTCTTTCAGTTGTTAGTCTTCTGTTTGTTGTGTACCAAATATTTTTGTTTATTTTCATTTCCCCCCCCTGTGAAACCATTGTGTTGCATCATGTCTGAAATGTGCTGTATAAATAAAGCTTGATTTTGATTTCAACAAATGAACCCAATGACCAATCAACAGACTCTTGATCCCTCTTAGTATGAAAAACAGTATCACTTTTCCAGCCTGATGAAGGCATGGTGGAGTGGTAAACACCACCCCCGGCTCTACCAGGGGCTTGAGGTGGTCTCCCACAGCTCTGCTGGTGAAGTGGTAAGCACCACCCCCGGCTCTACCGGGTGCTTGAGGTGGTCTCCCACAGCTCTGATGGTGGAGTGGTAAACACCACCCCCGGCTCTACCAGGGGCTTGAGGTGGTCTCCCACAGCTCTGCTGGTGGAGTGGTAAACACCACCCCTGGCCCTACCAGGGGCTTGAGGTGGTCTCCCACAGCTCTGCTGGTGGAGTGGTAAACACCACCCCCGGCTCTACCAGGGGCTTGAGGTGATCTCCTACAGCTCTGATTATGTCATGTTCTGTGGCCTTGCTGTTCCATTTCTTGACTGCCCCTGCAACACAGAAACACATTTAGTCATATTATATAAAACACTCAAAGTAATGGATATGGAGCATCTATGGCCTCAGTTACACCTGGCACCTAAATGTGACTTCTCGTCATCTGATCACTCCAAGCTGCATTAGGTTCAGATCTACCAGGATGGGCCTTTGACATAGTCTGGATGCAGTCAGGCCACTGAATATAAATAAGCAATATAAAGAGGTGGGGTGAATGAGTGGGGAAAGGTACATTCTACACAAATGACCTTCATAATAGCAAAGAACAAATGTGTGTGTCTGAGGGGAAATTAACTTTCATACAGCCAAATGGGGTGAGAAATTACACCAATATCAGTGGACAATTTGCACTAATGTAAATAAACATAGATGATGGAACATATTCCCTTTAGCTGACGTGATGAACTGCTAAGGGGACATAAATATTTACCATCTAAACCACGTGTGACCTCTCACCTCTCTGGCTGTAGAAGTGTTCTTCCTAACCAGTCCCTCAACAGCTCTCTGACTGAGCTCCACCCTCACTGGGTCTTCAGAGGAGAGGAAGGCTGAGGAGAGATGGAAGGATGAATGGATCAGTTAGTCAATAAAGTGTAGAGCTGCTGTCTGACAAAATCACTATTTTAGTAGTTCAAGTAAATAAGGCTTTATGACTGATGAATACCAACTATCAATCACTTAGATCATGTATTTTCAGGTAGAGATACATCTTTGGGAAGTCCCTAGCCCGTTGAAGTTGACATTTAAAATGGTTAAGGTTAGGGTTTAGGGTAGGGATGTCCCAAGGATCCCAGATAGCATTGACCATTGTGCATTCTTTTGTCTCTTTTACATAGCAGGTGATGGGTTCTGACTTGAACTTGAAAATATGAAATATCCTTATTATGTGAAATTGAATGAAACAATAATGTATGTTGATGCTAATATGATGTACAATATTCCATGATGTTTCTATATGATAACAATAGAGTAATATATTTAATATGATGTACAATATTCCATGATGTTTCTATATGATAACAATAGAGTAATATATTTAATATGATGTACAATATTCCATGATGTTTCTATATGATAACAATAGAGTAATATATTTAATATGATGTACAATATTCCAAGATGTTTCTATATGATAACAATGCCGTAATATATTTAATATAATGTACAATATTCCATAATGTTTCTATATGATAACAATAGAGTAATATATTTAATATGCCATATACTATTTTTTAACAGTTTCACTAATTAACTTATTCATTATGATTCAACGTCAGTTCACCTTCTCACCTCATACTGTATTGGAGCAGTAGCAGCTGACTGCCCAGTTCACCGTCTCACCTCATACTGTATTGGAGCAGCAGCAGCTGACTGCCCGGTTCAACATCAGTTCACCGTCTCACCTCATACTGTATTGGAGCAGCAGCAGCTGACTGCCCGGTTCAACATCAGTTCACCGTCTCACCTCATGCTGTATTGGAGCAGCAGCAGCTGACTGCCCGGTTCAACATCAGTTCACCGTCTCACCTCATATTGTATTGGAGCAGCAGCAGCTGACTGCCGGTTCAACATCAGTTCACCGTCTCACCTCATATTGTATTGGAGCAGCAGCAGCAGCTGACTTGATCGTTGATTCTAATCAGCATGTTTTGAATCTGAGAGTAAATAGAGCCGACTACAACTCTAAAAATGAAGGGTTCAACTGGAGTTGTTCTCGGATCCCCTAAGAACCGTAGGGTTCTTGGTCAATGAAAAACAGCCGTAAAAAGGTTCTTCAAAGTACTTGTTACAAGGTGGGTTCATCGAGGAACCTCCGTTGTTGCTGGACTTCTTCCGGGAACTTCGCAATTACAACTGAAAACGATGGTGGCAAGTTTGGATGCGACAACAGTTAAAACGGTTAAGTTGGGTTGATGTTTGGCTCTGAATATGTCTCGAAATAATTTATATAATAATATAATATACTAATGAATAACGAAGACAATGATGGTTTTCTGTGAATAGCTTCCATAACGTTACTATAGCTAATTAACGTAAATATTAGAAAGCCGGGTTTGACCGTCGGCGTTGTATGAGCTACAGTACAGTACCGTTATCTAGCTAGGTAACGTTATGTCCTAACTAGGCACAACTAGGTTTGGATTATTTCCCTGAACTATATTCTTTCCCATATATTGTATGTCGTTTCCATAAAGCCAACATGGCTTTACACTTATTAACGTAAGTTTCCAATCTAGAGCAGTTCTCACTTGTGTGATAATGAACTAGCTAACGTTAACTAACTAACTAAGGACGGTGACCTGTCCAGACGAGATGTTACAACGAACTGAATCGTCAATGGAGGTCTTCCTCTTTATATAGCCTGCTACAGCATGCAATACTATTAACTCACAAGGGGGCATAACGTTACATGGACAATACTATCCCATTTTGGAAACGTTACATGGACAATACTACCCCATTTTGGAAACGTTACATGGACAATACTATCCCATTTTGGAAACGTTACATGTACAATACTATCCCATTTTGGAAACGTTACATGGACAATACTATCCCATTTTGGAAACGTTACATGTCCGCCCCCTTGTGGAGGGAAATTAATATCTTAGATGGTAGCTGTAGATGGGATTCAAATGCATAATGGTATTAATACAGTGTCTAGACTACCTCTTTTGTATAAATGCCCTTCAGAATCCAAACACAGTATTGCCACACAGCAAAATGTTGCGTATAATCTTTCAAGTCAGCCTGATAAAATATTGAACACTTTGTGTACAAAGATATCTTGAAATGTGATATTAGGCCTGTATGGCAGTACTGTTACTGTATGGCAGTACTGTATTGGCTCGTGCTTTCTCCAATATGTTCTTCAATTTTGCATTACATTGTATGTCGATGCCATTTATCTTTCAATATTTATTTTATATATATATATATATATATATATATATATATGTTTTAGTGCTTGTAAGACTATTCTTTGACACATTTTCTCTTCCTTTGAAATTCTTATAGGACAGAACAGGGACACAATGCAATTGGGATCAAGAAGAAGGTACAGATATGTTGTAGGACAGCTGCATTTGAAGTGTACATTTAACCTACATAGCAGTCAATACAAACTGAAATCTATTAGCATACAAATGTGTGCAAATGATCTTTTCAGATCTTCTCAGAAATTAATCAAGTCCATGGAATGGATATAGACAAAAAGATAATTCAAGGACTATCAGAGGTCGAGAGGCGAGGCTGGGGTGAGGACATCATCCTGCAAGGGCTGTATTTTTTATTTTCCCTTAAATTTCCCCAAAAATGTCAGAAAAACACGTATGTTGTTAAGTTACTGTGTTCTGGGGAGAAGAGAAGTTGGGGTGAAGTTACCAGGGCCGGTCATAAAGATGGAAAACTTCCTAACATAACTAAGTGGATACGATGTACACACTAAAGCTGAAAAATCTGTATTTAGCATCAAGTCTACAATATTGTTAGTTTACCTATGATTCATTTTTAATGTATGTTGTTTTTATTGTACATCATTATTTATATATTTTTTAAATGTCATGAAAAGCACTATACAAAGTAAATGTATTATTTATTATGGTCTGACATGTCTGCAGAAATGTTGCAATTTTAAAATGTGTTTTGTTTGGTAAATTGTTTGGTAAATATTAATTCACATTTGTGGTGCCACTAAATAAACAATTAATTATTTAAATCAATATTGTTATTAAAATATGTTTTTGTAATGCAGGGAGGGTGGACAGGGAGTTAAAAAATGAACCCCAAAAGGTTCTTTGAGGAACCATGACAAGGGGCTCTTCAATGAACTTTTAGGGGTTCCCACAAAAGGTTCTTTGAATAACTTTTAGGGGTTCCCCCACATTTTCAATTTGAAGAACCCCTAAAGGATACTCCAGGAACCTTTACTTTTCAGAGTGTATATTGATAAAAGTTACCTTGTCCGAGAGACATTTACATAGTTATACACAGCCCCTTTAGGGATGACTATTTTAGGGCAAAATAGCGG